>NC_057798.1:271568985-271791964 GCF_018294505.1 Triticum aestivum | reverse complement strand
GTTAATTACTCCCAAGGGAAATATAGGTGGTGGTGAGGCAAATGGTAAAACCAATGTTGGGCCTTGCTGGAGGAGTTTTATTCAAAGCGAACTGTCAAGGAACGCAAAAATCCGTGAACATAACACCGGTATGACGGAAACTAGGGCGGCAAGAGTGGAACAAAACACCAGGCATAAGGCTGAGCCTTCCACCCTTTCCCAAGTATATAGATGCATTAATAATATAAGAGATATTGTGATATCCCAACCAAAATCATGTCCACCATGGAGCAATCTTCAACTTCACCTGCAACTAGCAACGCTATAAGAGGGGCTGAGCAAAAGTGGTAACATAGCCAAGCAATGGTTTGCTAGGAAGGGTGTCAAAGGTTAGAGGTTCATGGCAATTTGGGATGGCTTGAAGAACAATCGATAGGTAGCGCATCAAAGCGATAGAACGAAGCAACTAGCATAGCAATGATAGTAGTGAGATCCAGGGTAGCGGTCATCTTGCCTGAGGTCCCGCTAGGAAGAAGAACGAGTCCATGAAGAAGACAAGCGGACGTAGTCGAACGAATCCTCACAATCGCAACGTTACCGGAACTAAGAAGCAACACCGGAAAGAAACAAACAACATGGTAAACACACAAGCATAATTATGGCATGATGCACAATCAAGTATGATGCATGTCCGGTTTAATGAGGCATGGCATGGCAAAGTGCAACAAACAATACTACAAGTTAAGTGGAGCTCAATATGCAACGAGTTGCATATTGACGAAACACCACATCGAGTTATTTAGTTGATCTCGTTTAAGCTACCAAACAATATTAAATGTTGTTAAACATGGCAGAAGGTAAAGCATAATGAAACTACTTATCTAGGCAAATTTAAATGTGGCCGGAAGTAACAAACAACAAGTCCGGAAAATCCCCATATGCAAATTATGAATTTGGTATTGTTTTGCCCTAAACCATATTTTAGAGTTGTTAAACAGTAAAATAAAGTGCACCATGTTAATCTAGGCATTTTTCCACCCCATTTACATATAAAGTTTATTTAAAATGGAGCTACGGTTATTTAGTTATGAAACAAATCATTTTAGCATGTGATTTATGCAAATTTAAACAAACAACATTTTAAACATTTTAAACATGGATGAAAATGGCATATTATTAATCTACACAATTTTCTTAGCATTTTACATATATAAATTGTTTTAATCCGATGCATGATTGTGAAGTTATTAGATGCATGAAGTCTAGGGGGTTTTCTGTAAAACTGTTAATACACTGGATATTAGAGAAAATCGCAGCGCAGGGAAAAAACACTATATGGGCCGAATCTAGACAGAGGTCCAAACGGAATGAAAAAAAGGGGCGCTGGAGGGCTGCCTCACCATGGGCCAAGGCCCGGTCGGTGTAGGAGGCCTGGCAGGCCGGCTTGGCTGGGCCTGGCGCTGGCTGCGGCTGGGGAGGCCCACGCGGGCACCAGGCCATCGGTGAGGAGGCCAAAGCAGGCCGGCTGGAAGGGCACTGGGCCTTGCGATGCTGGGCTATCTTCGGCTGTAGCCCACGAAGCTGGCCAGCGCGGTCAACGCGTGGCTGGACCGAGCGAGCGCCTCGTCTTGGAAGGACACAGGCGGCGGCGGCGGCTCGATCCGGCTGGAGCTCGCCGGAGCCAGCGAGGAGGAGGCCGGGGCGCGAGGGGGGTGGCCGGAATGGGGAGATCCGGGGTCGGGGATCCCGAATCCGGCGATGATCGGGGCGAGGAGGTCGGCGACGAACTCGGCGACGGCGACGACGACAGCAAGCAGCGACTGCGGTTCTGCGAGGAGAAGAGAGAGCGTGAGGTAGGGAGAAAGAGAGGAAGGAGGGAGGAGCATGGCGCGAGGGCGAGGTCCGGCCTAGAAGGGCGCCGGTGGCGAGGCGGACCACGGCGGCGGTGAGGATCCCACGCGCCGGTGGCAGAGGAGTCGGGCGGCGAGGACGGGATTGAGCGGGGCGCGTCTTGCGAGAGCTCGGGCGGCTGCGGGCCGCGGCGGCGAGGCTCGGGCCCATGCGGGCCCTGGATGGGCTTCGCGGGCTGCGCGGGGAGAGGAGGGCGCCAGGAGGATGCGTCGCGCCGTCCCGTTGGCTGGACGCGCATGGATAGGCGAGGTGGCGGCGCCTGATTGGCCGAGGGCGACGACGCGGTGGCGGCTGGCGGTTGGCGGCGCGACAAGTGGCGGAGGTGGAGTGGGGTGGCGCTGAAAACGAGGAGAAGGTGGGAGGTGGCGGCTGCGGGAGGTTAGGGGAGGCTAGGGGCTAGGGTTGCCCAATTTAGGAAGGAGGGGTGTTTATATAGGGGTAAGGCTAGGGTTAGGGGGGTTTCTGCTCCATTTTCGGACATCGGATCTCGATCCAACGGTCCGGAGCGGAGGGGGTTAGATAGTTGGGCTAGTGGGCTGTGTGAGAGAGGCTTGGGCTGATAGGAGAGATAGGAGAAATGCAGCCCGGCGGCAGTTTCGAAGACCGAAACGTCCGACGAATATACCGACTATATCGCGGTTATTTATTTAACGGGTGGGCAGTCAAACGGACTCTGAATGCGACGAAACTTGACAGGCGGCCTGTCTACACTATAATAAGACCGCACGACAAGTTGCAACCCATTCCGAGAACATTTTTATGCCACTTATAAAATAATATTTCGGAGGTGCCGCGGGCGCGTGCAAGTGTGGTCGGGCTCAGAACGGACAACAGAGAGAACCGGCGAAACACGAACGGATGCAAGTTTTGAAAAACATGCGGATGAAATGCAGATGATGACATGAGATGAGATGCATAACAAGAACAAAATGCAAAACAATAGATAAAAACCCAACCACGGAGGAAATAACATACAGCATCTCCAGAAAAGGCAAGAGTTGGAGTTACGAATATGGAAAGTTGCATCCGGGGCGTTACAACACTCCACCACTACGAGAGGATCTCGTCCCAAGATCTAGGATGGCACCGGAGGGAAAAGAAAGAGGAAGATAAGTGGTAGAACTAAGTTGCTTCTTAGACCAATGAGTGAAACCATGAACCTTGAGAGGTTGAGCAATTAAGAAGAAAGAGTACAACAGAGATGAACGAGATTGCAAACAATCCGTTAGAAAAAAGGAACAAGGAACATTACGAGAACTTGAAGGTTGCAAAGACATGAATCAAGAGTTTAATGGAGAAGATAGAATTCGAAACCACTCCGGTTAAAACAAGATGAGAGAGGAAGAATTCGGGCAGCACTCCGGTTGAACATGGAAGGAAAAGAACATTAACTTGAGAAGATGGGAAGATACTTGATGAAATCAGCAACACACTGCCTCCGGAACTATTGAAAGAATGGCATAATGGGTAAGAAAGATTTCAGACAGCACTCCGGTTGAAAAGAGAAGCAAAACTTGATAAGATGAAAGAGCTTGAATTAGAACACAACACTCTGGTTAAATGGATAAGCACGAAAAGAACATGATCTTGACAAAACGAGATGATTAGTGAAGAGAGCAACATCACAATGTCTCTGGGAGAAAGAATAGAAGCTAGATTTTTGGGATAAAGGGACGGAGAAGAAAATAAAATCTTCTACCACAAATGAACTTGGAAAGCATCCTTGCAAAGAAGGATTGAATGGAGTTGTTAGAAAAAAACTAACAACGAAACGAATAAGCTTGTAGTGGGCTTATGGAAACATCTCAACACTTGCGGTGAACTTCTGCCACTGACGAAAAACAATTGCTTGCTTGAGATCAAAGAAGAGATGGAAACTTCTTTCGCCGAGAGGATAGGAGAAAACTCGGATCATTGATAAGCACCACAAATAGCAACATTCCTTAGGGAAGGCTTTAGGTGAAATCTATACCAAGATAACTCCAAAGAAGAAGTTGATTGGTCGAAAAGATCTCTTGAACAAAGAGAAAATAATGGATTTAAAATACCTTATTCTTGGCAACATATGAATCATGAAACATGAAGGAAATTATCAAGAATGACATAACACCACCTCAAGAGATAAGGTAGAACGAATTGCACTTCGAAATGCAAGATGAAGAATACTTGAACGCCTCAAAACAAAACATGTGTTGAACACCATGTTTATTTTAGAGTATAGCTTAGCGGGTCATAACTTCGAGAGAAATCTTGAAGAACAAAATGAGAATGAAAGGAATCCTTGATGAACCACCATGTAGAGCCTCCATGAAGAACTCCGGTAATAAAAGGATGATAAAAAGAAAGAGAAGTTGAAAACACAAGGTGAAGCCTTGCAATGATTTAGATGGAGCTTCGCGATGATATAACCGAGAGAACTTGGAACTCCGGAAAAGAAAAGATGAACATCTTAGAACCGAGAAATGTGACATGATGATCAACTTTGGAAGAAGAAACTAGATCACTCGGATGAAACAATAATAAGAATTACGTTATGCATATCCTTCACCAATTTAGATTGATGACAAGCAACGGATTTGGCATACTACTTATTCTCGTAGAAAGAATTAAGAGAGATATAGCATAAACTTGTGAAGGTCTTCAACGAAGCACCGGTGGAATTGAAGGAACGAATGGATTAAAATGATAATGAAGGAAGAAAAATCTTGAAGGAACCACCATAAGAATTGAAAACGAACGAAGTAAAGATAAAGAAACACCGGGAAGAATTGGAAAACGAATGAATATACTTGAGGGGATTTAGATACAAGTGAACGAAGAGATCATGAACTGATTAGAGGATATTTGAACGATGCATCGGAAGAATTCCAGAACGAGAGCTGAAAGCTTGACTGAATAATTCTGAGATGATGGGCTACGGAGAATCAATCTGAAAAGACTCTTGAATTGCTCCGGATGGATGAAAAGAATTCTCACAATAGAAAACAATTATGAGAGGATGACATAAGCTAGAACTATGAATCTTCAAGAGAACGGACCAAGATTTAAGAGAAATCCTTCCTCGGTCTACAAATGTTGAGAATGATGATGAGAACCACCATGAATTGTTGAGATACTCCAGGAGAATGAAAAACAAAGAGGTTGAGCCAACAATGAAAATGATTTGAAAGCGATCTTGGACAAGGCATATGACTGATGAAATTCATACTTACGTCAAACTTTGAAAAGGATTTGAGAATAGCTCCGGGAAAATTAGAAGAGTCAGGTAAGATCCTGGGAAAAGACCTGTGGGTTAGGGCCCACTAAAAGAAAAACACTGGTTGAATTAGATTGAAAGGGGGGGATTGCACCGGTTGAATAAAATGACTTGAATGAGATAATAATCTCAAAATAACTTGAACAGATAGAGAATGGAAACACAAGTCTTGCGAGATATCTTCAGCACTCCAGAACAAATGAATAGTGAGAAGTGAAAGATTAAGAGGTGCACCGGTATGAAAAAGCATTTGACACGAGGAAAAGAATATGATCAACACTGAAAGCTTGAATTGGATCCACCGGAGAAGAATACGAGAATGAATAATATGAACTTGAAGCTCCGTTAGTATCTTCCTGAGAATCACCGGATAAAAACATTGATTGAAAAGAGTGAAGAGACTTCACATGAATAAAAGGATACTTGGTTAAGAAATCTAAGTCCTTGAAGAAAAGGGGTGGGAGGGCGGGAAACAAAGGCAACTTGGGGACGGATGAAACGAACAAGGTTGGGAAACTGAGAGATGATCTTGCGAATGTTGAAATGATTGGATCCACTTGAAAAGAAGCACACCGCTTGGAAAGAATTAACATGACAAACTCGATGAACAAAAGGATTAGTACTCCCATAGAAATATGAGAACACCGCTTGAAAGGTATGGAATCAACACTTGACATGCAACTCAAATACCACAACTCCAAACAAAACAAAGGATTTGGCTTGCAGAATAAGCCGAAACAAATACATATGATAGAGATGTACCCAATCCCATATCATGCATCTGTCGAAAAGATATTCTAGGAGCTACTTGAATTCCCACCTATAAACTCCTGAAACTTTCTGGTTATGCAATCTGGTGTTGGGGATACAGGGGAAGCAATATATCTCACCCAAACTAACAATACCTACATCCAGCTGTATCCATCCGTCAACACATAACCAAGAAACCTTCGGAAATCGTGTACCTCAACCTTCGAAAAGCATCCGTTATACAAGTTATGGCAATACTCCCGAACTCCCCAGTACTGGGTGACGTCGAGGTTATCTCACCAACAACTGCATAAAAGAGATTTTCGATGTCGGCAAAACTCAGGTATTCCAGAACTGCAATGATAAAATTGTGATGAGAACACCTCGGAGCTCAACTCCCCGGGTCAAAGCCACATAATAGACAGGAGGCACCAAGAACAATGTTCTCGTCACAAAACCATCGGAATGATTCCAAGATACCCGCGTGATCCTAAATTTTTTTTAGTGAAATTTGAGGAGAGGAAAGTCAAAACATCTACGTCAGGAGACCTCACCAGAGCGACGAAGGGGCTGAGGAGTAAAAAAGAATCCTACTCTCCGATATATATATAATCCTAAGACTCAAAAATAGTTTTCTTCTAGACTCAACAACGGCCAATCAATCAAGGGGGCTCCTATGGTCGGTCCAGGCTCTGATACCAACTTGTCACACCCAATATGCGACCCTATCCAAAAGGAACTCGAAGGTCCCACCAAGGATAGACCCGCATATTGAAACGCTTTTGCAAGGTGGATATCATTACATCAACATTACATAATAGATGGGGATACATACAAGAGGCATACAATGCCACATGAATACAACATCACCTTTCATAAGAGCATCATCCGCCTACGGATGAAACACAAACAGAAACTAAAACGACATCCACCCTGCTAGCCCAGGCTACCGACCTGGAACCTATCCCCTGATCGAAGAAGCAGAAGAAGAACTCAACGCAAGCAAGCATCGCTCTCGTGTCATGATCATCACAAAACCTGTACCTGCAACTGTTGTTGTAGTAATCTGTGAGCCACGAGGACTCAGCAATCCCATTACCATGGGTATCAAGACTAGCAAAGCTTAATGGGAGAGGAAGGGGTAAAGTGGTGAGGCTGCAGCAGCGACTAAGCAAGATATGGTGGCTAACATACGCAAATAAGAGCGAGAAGAGAGCAAGCGGAACGGTCGTAAACTAGTAATGATCAAGAAGTGATCCTGAACTCCTACTTACGTTAAACATAACCCAGAAACCGTGTTCACTTCCCGGACTCCGTCGAAAAGAGACCATCATGGCTACACACACGGTTGATGCGTTTTAAATCGGATCTGGTGTCAAGTTATCTACAACCAGACATTAACAAATTCCCATCTGCCTATAACCGCAGGCACGGCTTTTGAAAGATTATACCCTGCAGGGGTGTCCGAACTTAGCCCATGACAAGCTCTCGCGATCAACGAAGGAATAGACCTTCTCCCAGGAAGACCCGATCAGACTCGGAATCCCGGTTTACAAGACATTTCGACAATGGTAAAACAAGACCAGCAAGACCGCCCGATGCGCCGACAATCCCGATATGAGCTGCACATATCTCGTTCTCAGGGCAACACCGGATGAGCAATCCGTACAACTAAAACCAGACCTCAAGTTTCCCTGAGGGGGCGCTGCAAAGGGCTCTAGTTCGGACCAACACTTAGACAAGCACTGGCCCGGGGGGGGGGGGCTGTAATAAAGATGACCCTTGGGTTAATTACTCCCAAGGGAAATATAGGTGGTGGTGAGGCAAATGGTAAAACCAATGTTGGGCCTTGCTGGAGGAGTTTTATTCAAAGCGAACTGTCAAGGGGGTCCCATAAATCACCTGACCGCGTAAGGAACGCAAAAATCCGGGAACATAACACCGGTATGACAGAAACTAGGGCGGCAAGAGTGGAACAAAACACCAGGCATAAGGCCGAGCCTTCCACCCTTTACCAAGTATATAGATGCATTAATAATATAAGAGATATTGTGATATCCCAACCAAAATCATGTCCACCATGGAGCAATCTTCAACTTCACCTGCAACTAGGAACGCTATAAGAGGGGCTGAGCAAAAGCGGTAACATAGCCAAGCAATGGTTTCCTAGGAAGGGTGTCAAAGGTTAGAGGTTCATGGAAATTTGGGATGGCTTGAAGAACAATCAATAGGTAGCGCAGCAAAGAGATAGAACGAAGCAACTAGCATAGCAATGATAGTAGTGAGATCCAGGGTAGCGGTCATCTTGCCTGAGGTCCCGCTAGGAAGAAGAACGAGTCCATGAAGAAGACAAGCGGACGTAGTCGAACGAATCCTCACAATCGCAACGTTACCGGAACTAAGAAGCAACACCAGAAAGAAACAAACAACATGGTAAACACACAAGCATAATCATGGCATGATGCACAATCAAGTATGATGCATGTCCGGTTTAATGAGGCATGGCATGGCAAAGTGCAACAAACAATACTACAAGTTAAGTGGAGCTCAATATGCAACGAGTTGCATATTGACGAAACACCACATCGAGTTATTTAGTTGATCTCATTTAAGCTACCAAACAATATTAAATGTTGTTAAACATGGCAGAAGGTAAAGCATAATGAAACTACCTATCTAGGCAAATTTAAATGAGGCCGGAAGTAACAAACAACAAGTCCGGAAAATCCCCATATGCAAATTATGAATTTGGTACTGTTCTGCTCTAAACCATATTTTAGAGTTGTAAAACAGTAAAATAAAGTGCACCATGTTAATCTAGGCCTTTTTCCACCCCATTTACATATAAAGTTTATTTAAAATGGAGCTACGGTTATTTAGTTATGAAATAAATCATTTTAGCATGTGATTTATGCAAATTTAAACAAACAACATTTTAAACATTTTAAACATGGATGAAAATGGCATATTATTAATCTACACAATTTTCTGAGCATTTTACATATATAAATTGTTTTAATCCGATGCATGATTGTGAAGTTATTAGATGCATGAAGTCTAGGGGGTTTTCTGTAAAACTGTTAATACACTGGATATTAGAGAAAATCGCAGCGCAGGGAAAAACAATATATGGGCCAAATCTAGACAGAGGTCCAAACGGAATGAAAAAAGGGGCGCTGGAGGGCTGCCGCACCATGGGCCAAGGCCCGGTCGGTGTAGGAGGCCTGGCAGGCCGGCTTGGCTGGGCCTGGCGCTGGCTGCGGCTGGGGAGGCCCACGCGGGCACCAGGCCATCGGTGAGGAGGCCAAAGCAGGCCGGCTGGAAGGGCGCTGGGCCTTGCGATGCTGGGCTGGCTTCGGCTGCAGCCCACGAAGCTGGCCAGCACGGTCAACGCGTGGCTGGACCGAGCGAGCGCCTCGTCCTGGAAGGACACAGGCGGCGGCGGCGGCTCGATCCGGCTGGAGCTCGCCGGAGCCAGCGAGGAGGAGGCCGGGGCGCGAGGGGGGTGGCCAGAATGGGGAGATCCGGGGTTGGGGATCCCGAATCCGGCGAAGATCGGGGCGAGGAGGTCGGCGACGAACTCGGCGACGGCGACGGCGACAGCAAGCAGCGACTGCGGTTCTGCGAGGAGAAGAGAGAGCGTGAGGTAGGGAGAAAGAGTGGAAGGAGGGAGGAGCAGGGCGCGAGGGAGAGGTCCGGCCTGGAAGGGCGCCGGTGGCGAGGCGGACCACGGCGGCGGCGAGGATCCCACGCGGCAGCGGCAGAGGAGTCGGGCGGCGAGGACGGGATCGAGTGGGGCGCGTCTTGCGAGAGCTCGGGCGGCTGTGGGCCGCGGCGGCGAGGCTCGGGCCCATGTGGGCCCTGGATGGGCTTCACGGGCCGCGCGGGGAGAGGAGGGCGCGGGGAGGATGCGTGGCGCCGTCCTGTTGGCTGGGTGCGCGTGGATAGGCGAGGTGGCGGCGCCTAATTGGCCAAGGGCGACGACGCGGCAGCGGCTGGCGGTTGGCGGCGCGACAAGTGGCGGAGGTGGAGTGGGGCGGCGCTGAAAACGAGGAGAAGGTGGGAGGTGGCGGCTGCGGGAGGTTAGGGGAGGCTAGGGGCTAGGGTTGCCCAATTTAGGAAGGAGGGATGTTTATATAGGGGTAAGGCTAGGGTTAGGGGGGTTTCTGCTTCGTTTTCGGACATTGGATCTCGATCCAACGGTCCGGAGCGAAGGGGGTTAGATAGTTGGGCTAGTGGGCTGTGTGAGAGAGGCTTGGGCTGGTAGGAGAGAGAGGAGAAATGTAGCCCGGCGGCAGTTTCGGAGACCGAAACGTCCGACGAATATACCGACTATATCGCGGTTATTTATTTAACAGTTGGGCAGTCAAACGGACTCCGAATGCGACGTAACTTGACAGGCGGCCTGTCTACACTATAATAAGACCGCACGACAAGTTGCAACCCATTCCAAGAACATTTTTATGCCACTTATAAAATAATATTTCGGAGGTGCCGCGGGCGCGTGCAAGTGTGGTCGGGCTCAGAACGGACAACGGAGAGAACCGGCGGAACACGAACGGATGCAAGTTTTGAAAAACATGCGGATGAAATGCAGATGATGACATGATATGAGATGCATAACAAGAACAAAATGCAAAACAACAGATAAAAACCCAACCACGGAGGAAATAACATACAACATCTCCGGAAAAGGCAAGAGTTGGATTTACGAATATGGAAAGTTGCATCCGGGGCGTTACATCTAACTTGCATATTTGAATGAAACTAACCCGGGCTGACGTTGTTTTCCGCACAACTGCCATGGTGTTGTTTATTGTGCAGAAAACCAAAGTTCTCGGAATGACCTGAAAATCCACGGAGATAAGTTTTGGAAAATATAAAAAATACTAGCGAAAAAATCAAGGCCAGGGGGCCCATACCCTGTCCACGAGGGTGGGGGTGCGCCCTCCCCCTGGGCACGCCCCCTATCTTGTGGGCCCCCTGATGCTCCACCGACCTCAACTCCAACTCCATATATTCTGTTTCACGGAGAGAAAAATCAGAGAGAAAGTTTCATCGCTCTTTATGATACGGAGCCGCCGCCAAGCCCTAATCTCTCTTGGGAGGGCTGATCTGGAGTCCGTTCGGGGCTCCGGAGAGGGGGATTCGTCGCCGTCGTCATCATCAACCATCCTCCATCACCAATTTCATGATGCTCACCGCCGTGCGTGAGTAATTCCATCGTAGGCTTGCTGGACGGTGATGGGTTGGATGAGATTTACCATGTAATCAAGTTAGTTTTGTTAGGGTTTGATCCCTAGTATCCACTATGTTCTGAGATTGATGTTGCTATGACTTTGCTATGCTTAGTACTTGTCACTAGGGCCCGAGTGCCATGATTTCAGATCTGAACCTATTATGTTTTCATGAATATATGTGAGTTCTTGATCCTATCTTTCAAGTCTATAGTCACCTATTATGTGTTATGATCTGATAACCCTGAAGTGACAATAATCGGGATACTTCTCGGTGATGACCATAGTTTGAGGAGTTCATGTATTCACTAAGTGCTAATGCTTTGTTCTGGTTCTCTATTAAAAGGAGGCCTTAATATCCCTTAGTTTCCACTAGGACCCCGCTGCCACGGGAGGGTAGGACAAAATATGTCATGCAAGTTCTTTTCCATAAGCACGTATGATTATATTCGGAATACATGCCTACATTACATTGATGAACTGGAGCTAGTTCTATGTCACCCTATGTTATAGCTATTACATGAGGAATCGCATCCGACATAATTATCCATCACTGATCCAATGCCTATGAGCTTTTCACATATTGTGCTTCGCTTATTTACTTTTTGTTGCTACTGTTACAACTACTACAAAACTATTATCTTTACTTTTGCCACTGTTACCATTACTATCATACTACTTTGCTACTAAATACTTTGCTGCAGATACTAAGTATCCAGGTGTGGTTGAATTGACAACTCAACTGCTAATACTTAAGAATATTCTTTGGATCCCCTTGTGTCGAATCAATAAATTTGAATTGAATACTCTACCCTCGAAAGCTGTTGCGATCCCCTACACTTGTGGGTTATCAAGACTAATTTCTGGCGCCGTTGCCGGGGAAGCATAGCTCTATTCTTTGAGTCACTTGGGATTTATATCTGTTGATCACTATGAGGAACTTGAAAGACAAAAGAACTAAGATTTTTCCCTCAACTACGAGGGAAGGTAAGGAACTGCCATCTAGCTCTGCACTAGATTCTCCTTCTGTTTTGAGTAAGCTTGCGACACCTAAACCTGCTACTGCTATGATTTTGATATGTCGCATGTTATTGATGATGCCACTTCTGCTAAGCATGATACTTATGATGAAACTGCTTCTGTGCGTGATACTACTTTGCCATTAGGTGAATTTCTTGATGAACAATTTGCTAGGGTTAGAGAGAATAAAATTATTGAAGATGCTATTATTGATGATAGTGATGATGAAGGTTCTCCCCCTGATTATGAATTCCTGTTGTTCCTCAGGGTTATGTTATGGATGAGGAAGCTGCTAGAGCTATTTTTGCTGCAAAGATAGATATGATCTTAAGAAGTTATTAGCTAAATGGAAGCAGCAATCGCTTAATGCTAGAATGAAACCTGGCCCCGCTTTTGCTACTTCACCTATCTGTGTTACTGATAAGGATTATGAATTCTCTGTTGATCCTGAAATAATTACTTTGGTTGAATCTGATCCTTTTTATGGCCTTGAATCTGAAACTGTCATGGCACATCTTACCAAGTTAAATGATATAGCCACCCTGTTTACTAATGATGAGAAGTCTCGCTATTATTATATCCTTAAGATATTACCGTTCTCATTAAAGGGTGATGCTAAGACTTAGTTTAATTCTCTTGACCCTGGTTGTGTGCGTAGTCCCCAGGATATGATTTATTACTTCTCTGCTAAATATTTCCCTGCTCATAAGAAACAGCTGCCTTGCGGGAAATATATAATTTTGTGCAAATCAAAGAAGAGAGTCTCCCACAAGCTTGGGGGAGGCTTCTCCGGTTACTTAATGCTTTGCCTGATCATCCTCTTAAGAAAAATGAAATACTTGATATCTTTTATAATGGACTAACCGATGCTTCCAAGGACTACTTGGATAGTTGTGCTGGTTATAATGGACTAACCAAGCTGAATTACTATTGAATAATATGTTGACTAATGAAAATAATTGGACTCCTCCTGAGCCCATTCCCGAGGCAATTCCTAAGCCAATTGAGCCAACTCCTGAGCCTATACCTAAACCTACTCCGAAGAAGAGAGGTGTTCTATTTCTCAGTCCTGAAGATATGCAAGAGGCTAAGAAATCAATGAAAGAAAAAGGTATTAAAGCCGAAGATGTTAAGAATTTACCACCTATTGAAGAAATACATGGTCTTAATATACCGCCTATCAAAGAAACACATTGTCTTGATAACCCGACACATGTAGTAAAGGTAAATTCTCTCTATATATATGATAAAGTTGAAATCCCGTCTACTAAGTTTCATAGCCCATGCTTGGATGAATTTGATGACTTTATGGCTAGACAAGAAAGTTCTAATGCTTATGTTGGTAGAGAATTAAAGAATAATGCTTTCGAGATAGGACGCTTGAGTGATTATATGGCTAGAGTTAAAGGTGAACTTAAACTCATTAGCAAATATGCTTCTATGGTTACCACTCAAGCTGAGCAAGTACTTAAAGCTCAAAGTGATTTGCTCGATGAATTAAATAATAAACAAGACTTTGCTGTTAGAGTGGCTACTAGAACTGGTAGAATGACTCAGGAACCTTTGTATCTTGAAGGCCACCCTAAGAGAATCGAGCAGGATTCTTAGAGAAATAATTTAGAGTCACCTAGTCCTTCCAAAAAGAAGAAAAAAAAACGATAGGACTTTGCATGCTTCTAGTGAACCTGTTACAGACACATCTGAGATTCCCAATGATATTTCTATTTCTGATGCCGAAACACAATCAGGTGATGAACATGAACCTAGTGATAATGTTAATGATAATGTTCATGTTGATGCTCAACCTAGCAAAAATAATGATGTAGAGATTGAACCTGTTGTTGATCTTGATAACCCACAATCAAAGAATCAATGTTATGATAAAAGAGATTTTGTTGCTAGGAAGCACGGTAGAGAAAGAGAACCATGGGTTCAGAAACCCATGCCCTTTCCTCCTAAACCATCCAAGACAAAGGATGATGAGGATTTTGAGCGCTTTGCTGAAATGATTAGACCTATCTTCTTACGTATGCGCTTAACTAATATGCTTAAGGTAAATCCTTATGCTAAATACATGAAGGATATCATTACAAATAAAAGAAAGATACCGGAAGCTGAAATTTCCACCATGCTTGCAAATTATACTTTTAAGGGCGGAATACCAAAGAAATTTGGAGACCCAGGGGTACCAACTATACCATGCTCCATTAAAAGAAATTATGTTAAAACTGCTTTATGTGATCTTGGAGCCGGTGTTAGTGTTATGCCTCTCTCTTTATATCGTAGACTTGAATTGAATAAGTTGACTACTGAAATATCTTTGCAAATGGCCGATAAATCAACTGCTATACCTATCGGTATTTGTGAGGATGTGCCTGTTGTGGTTGCAAATGTCACTATCTTAACAGACTTTGTTATTCTTGATATTCCTGAGGATGATAGTATGTCGATTATCCTTGGTAGACCCTTTTTGAATATTGCAGGGGCTGTTATTGATTGCAACAAAGGCAACATCACTTTTCATGTTAATGGTAATGAGCATACGGTACACTTTCCGAGGAAACAACCTCAAATTCATAGCATGAATTCTATTGGAAAAGTTCCAACTATCATTATTGGAGGTTTTGAATTTCCTCTTCATACTGTCAAGAAAAAGTATGATATTCTTATTATTGGGGATGTTCATATCCCCGTTGAGGTAACCTAGTGTTATTTGAAATTTCTCCGGTTCCATGTTATTCGGAATGAGCTTGTTAACAAGACTTGATCAACCTTGTTAGTGGATTCATTTTGATGATCATGAGATGGATGAAACTAGAAGGCACAACCTTCTATACCCTCTTTTTAATTTCTGTATTTAGAATAAATAAAGCAAAAATAGTATTATCTGTCTGTTTTCTGATTTATCCGTGCAATAAAAATATCCCAAAAATAAAAGTGCTCCAAATGCCCTGCAAATTTAGTATGATTTTTAATGGAATATTTGAGGATTTTAGGCACTGAAAACACTGCAAGGGGGGCAAGCACCTGGCCACGAGGGTGGAGGGCGCGCCCACACCTCCTGGGCGCGCCCACACCCCCTGGGTGCGCCCCCCTGTCTCGTGGGCCCATGGTGGCCCCCCTCCACTTATTCCTGCATCCACACACTCGATCTTCTTCCCAAAAAAATCCCCATCCAGCTCAAGCACGAGTTCTAGCTCATTTTGTTGCGATTTTTGATCTCCTTGCTCAAAGCTCAATTCAAAAAACTGCTTTGGGAGATTCTTGCTTGGTATGTGACTCCTCCATTGGTCCAATTAGTTTTTGTTCTAGTGCTTTATTCATTGCAAATTTTTGCTACATAGGTGACCGTGTTCTTGAGCTTGCATGTTAAATTTATGAGGTCCCAAGTAATTCCAATGCATGATACAGGCTCTAGGCACTTGTAGGAGTAGTTGCTACCAATCTTGTTTAGTTTTATTCACTTTTATTTTGAAGTTACTAAAAATTTTAGAATTTTTTCCAGAAAAAGAAATATGTCTAGGAGAATGTACCAAGGTGGTTCCTCAACAAAGAAAGGACCCAGGCGTGCTATGCGTGAGCAAGATGATAAACCACATGGGATGCCGAAGTACGAGCTTGTGAGTGGCCATCAGACGAGTTTATGGTCAAAGCAGACATCAAGGATGAATTTGACGCATATGTGCGTAATGCCGATCTTGAGGATTTCTTACAAGATAAGTGTCCTCAGTACTACCAACTGACTGATTCATTTGTGAGAAGGTTTAAATATAGATCTTCACGTAATTCTCAAAGTGTCCGTTTGATATTTATGATAAATCTTATACCGTGGACTTAGAAGATTTTACAACTACTTGCAAACTCCCGCAGTGGGGCAATGTTAATGACTCCCACAGATCTGAATATAAAGACTTTCTAGCTAGTATTACTGTGGGAGAATCTAGGGATATAGCACAAGCTACCATAGGGAGCATTCATTTTCCTGCTATACATTATTTTGCTCTCTTCATTGGTAGATGCATTAATGGTAAGGATGAAGCATGTCACATGTGTGTCCCTGATCTTTGTGTCCTCAAGAGTGTTGTGTTAGGTAATAAAGATTACAACTTGGGGGCAATAGTTTCACGTAGGTTGCATAATAATGGTATGTCCGAAGATTTATTTGGAGGGATTTATGCGACTCGTGTTGCTAATTATCTTGGTATAGCTCCACGAGAGGGGGATATGGAGATGCTTCCTGCTTATTTAGATTATGACTCGATGGTCAAACATCGTTTTCTTTTGAGGAATGAACAATTCCTCCAGTATCGACTAATCTTTGACAGACGTAGCTCTGTCCATGTTACTCTCCCTGCTCCTTTCCTTTTTGATTATCAGGCAAAACAAAGATATGTTGTTACCAGGGAGGAGGCAGCTGAGCACGAGAGGAGAGCAGAGGCGTCTCGCCAACATGCCGTAGCTCAGGATGCATTTGCTGCTGCATCTCAGTAGGACCCCAGTTATAACTATGGATATCAGCCAGGCTATCCTTGGCATTAGACCAACTTAGGCCAAAAGCCTAAGCTTGGGGGAGTACGTATTTCTCACCGACTTTACATTCATGTTCACATACTATTCTAGTTGTCGGTGCTCATACTCTTTCTTTGTATATCCATGCTAGTTTAATTTATTTTTCTAGTTTTCTTCTTGTGTGTTTGTTAAACCTTAAGAAAACCCCCCAAAAAATTAGTTAGTTTAATTTCCATGCTTGTAGTAGAAATTAAAATGAAAACCCAAAATGATTTCTCATTCTTCTTTAACTTGTTGGGAGCTTTCCCATGTAAATAGTTTTATTTCTTTTCTTTCCTTTGGGGGTCGAGAGTAGAAGACCATATTGAAAATGTTTAGTGGCTCTCATATGCATGATTGTTTATTTAACTTAGAGCCATATTACTTTGTCTTCTCTCTTGAGTTGAATGCTTGCAGATTCTAGCTTAGTCCAATGCACGTACACTATTATTATTATACACACCGTTCGGTCGTGCAAGTGAAAGGCAATAATGACGATATATGATGGACTGATTGAGATGAGAAAATTTGGTATGAACTCAACCTCTCTTGTTTTTGCAAATATGATGAGTTCATCGTTCCTGATTCAGCTTATTATGAAGTAAACATATTTTCAATGACATTTAGAGATTATAGTTGCTTGTGCCATGCTTAATTAGCTATGAGTTATAATGGTTTACCTTGCATGCCAACATGCTATTAAAATGATTGTGATGTGGTATGATGGGATGGTATCCTCCTTTGAATGAATTGAGTGACTCAACTTGGCACATGCTCACTCATGTAGTTGAAACAAATCAACATAGCCTTCACGATATTTATGTTCATGGTGAATTATATCCTACTCATGCTTATACTCGGTGTAAATTAATTTTAATGCATGCCCATGACTGTTGTCGCTCTCTCAATTGGTCGCTTCCCAGTCTTTTGCTAGCCTTCACCTGTACTAAGCGGGATTACTGCTTGTGCATCCAAACTCCTTAAACCTCAAAGTTATTCCATATGAGTCCACCATACCTTCCTATATGCAGTATCTACCTGCCATTCCAAGTAAATTTGTATGTGCCAAACTCCAAACCTTCAAATGAAATTCTGTTTTGTAGGCTCGAGCAGCTCATGTTTCAACTAGGGTTGTCTGTATCTTCCATGCTAGGTGGGTTATTCTCAAGAGGAGTGGACTCCGCTCCTCATTCACGAGAAAATGGCTGGTAACCGGGATGCCCAGTCCCATGATCAAAAGATCAAAGCAAACTAAAATAATTGAACAAAACTCCCCCAGGGCTGTTGTTAGTTGGAGGCACTCGTTGTTTCGAGCAAGCCATGGATTGATGCTTGTTGCTGGTGGGGGAGCATAAAATTTTACCATTCTATTTGGGAACCGCCTATAATGCATGTAGTATGGAAGATATCGCCATCTCATAGTTGTTGCGTGACAGTGAAAGTATGCCGCTCAAATATTATTCATCTCTATTTTAAAATCGAGCTCTGGCACCTCTACAAATGCCTGCTTCCCTCTGTGAAGGGCCTATCTATTTACTTTTATGTTGAGTCATCACCTTTTATTAAAAAGCACCCGCTGGAGAGCACACTGTCATTTGCGTTCATCACTATTAACTTATATTGTGTATGACTTGACTGGATCTCTTTTACCATGAATTACAATGTTTAGTCAGTCCTTGATCTTTAAAGGTGCTCTGCATTTATGTTTTGCGGTCTCAAAAAGGGCTTGCGAGATACCATCTTGTTATATCATATTATGATTGTTTTGAGAAATTGTTGTCATCCGAGTTTTATTATTATTGCTTGCTAGCTGATTATGCCATTGATATGAGTAAATGTCAGACCTAAGTGTTATTGTGAGTATGGTTAGTTCATAATCTTTGCTGAAAACTTGAATGCTGGCTTTACATATTTACAACAACAAGAGCAAATAGAGTTTGTAAAAGTTTTTCTTTATCACTTTCAGTTTATCAACTGAATTGCTTGAGGACAAGCAAAGGTTTAAGCTTGGGGGAGTTGATACATCTCCAACGTATCTACTTTTCCAAACACTTTTGCCCTTGTTTTGGACTCTAACTTGCATGATTTGAATGAAACTAACCCGGACTGACGCTGTTTTCAACAGAACTGCCATGGTGTTGTTTATTGTGCAGAAAACAAAAGTTCTCGGAATGACCTGAAAATCCACGGAGATAAGTTTTGGAAAATATAAAAAATACTGGCGAAAGAATCAAGGCCAGGGGGCCCACACCCTGTCCACGAGGGTGGGGGGCGCGCCCTCCCCCCTGGGCACGCCCCCTGTCTCATGGCCCCCCTGATGCTCCACCGACCTCAACTCCAACTCCATATATTTCGTTTCACGGAGCAAAAAATCAGAGAGAAATTTTCATTGAGTTTTACGATACGGAGCTGCCACCAAGCCCTAATCTCTCTCGGGACGGCTGATATGGAGTCCGTTCGGGGCTCCGGAGAGGGGGATTCGTCGCCGTCGTCATCATCAACCATCCTCCATCACCAATTTCATGATGCTCACCGCCGTGCGTGAGTAATTCCATCGTAGGCTTGCTGGACGGTGATGGGTTGGATGAGATTTACCATGTAATCAAGTTAGTTTTGTTAGGGTTTGATCCCTAGTATCCACTATGTTCTGGGATTGATGTTGCTTGATGTTGCTATGACTTTGCTATGCTTAATGCTTGTCACTAGGGCCTGAGTGCCATGATTTCAGATCTGAACCTATTATGTTTTCATGAATATATGTGAGTTCTTGATCCTATCTTGCAAGTGTATAGTCACCCATTATGTGTTATGATCCGACAACCCCGAAGTGACAATAATTGGGATACTTCTCGGTGATGACCATAGTTTGAGGAGTTCATGTATTCACTAAGTGCTAATGCTTTGTTCTGGTTCTATATGAAAAGGAGGCTTAATATCCCTTAGTTGCCACTAGGACCCCGCCGCCACGGGAGGGTAGGACAAAAGATGCCATGCAAGTTCTTTTCCATAAGCACGTATGACTATATTCGGAATACATGCCTACATTACATTGATGAACTGGAGCTAGTTCTGTGTTACCCTATGTTATAGCTATTACATGAGGAATCACATCCGACATAATTATCCATCACTGATCCAATGCCTACGAGCTTTTCACATATTGTGCTTTGCTTATTTACTTTTCCATTGCTACTGTTACAACTACTACAAAACTATTATCTTTACTTTTGCCACTGTTACCATTACTATCATACTACTTTGCTACTAAATACTTTGCTGCAGATACTAAGTTATCCAGGTGTGGTTGAATTGACAACTCAACTGCTAATACTTAAGAATATTCTTTGGCTCCTCTTGTGTTGAATCAATAAATTTGGGTTGAATACTCTACCCTCGAAAGCTGTTGCGATCCCCTACACTTGTGGTTTATCACGAACCAGCGCTCTTTAACCTGGAAGGCATCCGTACGGAACAGTACGTACCACATGAGGTGATGAACGCGGTCTTTTCTTCATCCTCTTTCGTCATGAAGATCTGACGATATCCTGAGTAAGCATCAAGGAACGACAGTAGGCCGCACCCAGCAGTGGAGTCCACTATCAGGTCGATACGTGGCAATGGGAAAGGATCCTTTGGACAGGCTTTATTGATATTAGTATAGTCGATACATAGCCTCCACTTCCCATTCGCCTTACGCACTACTAATGTATTGGCCAACCACGTCGGGTGGAGAACTCCCTTGACCAAACATGTTGCCTCCAACTTCCTGATCTCCTCGACGATAAACTCTTGTCGCTCCAAAGATTGCTTTATGACCTTATGCTTGATGGACCGTGCATGGGGGCAGACAGCAAGATGGTGCTCAATCACGTCCCTAGGAACGCCGGGGATGTCGGATGCTTGCCATGCAAACACATCAACATTCCTGCACAGGAAGGCGACAGTCGCGCTTTCCTATTTGCTGTCAAGGGTGGAGCTTATGGTAAAAGCTCCGCCTGTGCCATCCTCCTTGACGGACACCTTCTTGGTTTCTGGCAGGACCGCCGTAGACTTCTTGCTCTTGCCGGTAGAGCTCTCTGGCATGTCCTCAGTAGGAACACAACACTCCAAAGAGGTGCGTTTGCCGGAGTGATTGCAGGAACCCTTGCCGGAGCCAGGAGTCTTGCCGGCGGCCAAGGCCTTACTGGTCTTCTTCTCGGTGGTAGGAGCAGGTGCCTTGGCGGCAGACGCTACAACCGCCTCTCGATAGAGCTGATCGGCACAGATGAGTGCATCCTTCTTAGCACAGCCGACGGTGATGATGCTCATCAGGCCGGGCATCTTCAATTTGTTATATGCATAGTGCGACGCCGCCATGAACTTGGCCAGTGCTGGGTGGCCAAGGATCCCGTTGTACGACAACGAGATCTCGGCAACATAAAAAATGATCCTCTCCGTCCTATAGTTGAGGTCGCCACCAAACATAACTGGTAGCGTGACCTTTCCCTTGGGCTGACTCCTCCCTGGATTGATCCCTTGGAATGTGCCGTCTCCTCGAGATCTCCATCAGGGATCTGAAGCCTCTTGATCACGTTGGGCGAGATCAAGTTAAGGCCGGCCCCACCATCAACTAACATCTTCGTCATCTTGAGGTTGCGTATTGTTTGGGATACCAACAACGACAAACACTCGACCGCAGTTGTGCGATCAAGGTGATCCTTGTCGTCAAAAATGATAGCCATGTGGGACCATCTCAATGGATTCTGGGCGTCGACCATTGGTTCTATTGCATTAATCTCACGCGCCCACTATTTCAGTTGGCGGTGGGAAGAATGCAACGAAGCACCTCCGTCAACACACATGACTTCTATCACCTTCTAAAACTCATGCTCGGTGGATTCGTCATCATCATCATCATGGTCGTCATCCTCCTCTTTCTGGTCATGGCCTCGGGCAGGCCTCTCTTGTTGCTTCTCCTTGTTGCCGCGTCCTCCTTGGCCGCCGCGCTTTTTGCCGGATCCTTCAGCACCACCTTGGCCCTTCTCCTTGTCCCGTCTCTTGTACTCAACCCTTTGCTTCTCCATCAGCAGCTCCACTTGGTGGCAATTCTGGAGATCGTGGCCCTTGGTATAGTGGATCTTGTAGTACTGCTTGTCGGAGCCCTCTGACTTGCCGGTAGCCGCTAAGGCCCGTCAGGCGTTGCACCCGACAATCTCCTTCTGGGGTCATCAACCTTTGCCTTCTTGGCGGTGTCGGGGTCGCCGGATTCCTCAACGGTAAGCACGGTCTTGCCCTTGCGCTTCCTGTTACGTCACCGACTCTTCTTTGCCGGGGAGATGATGTCTTCGTCTTCAGAGTCACTTCCCATGTCGGCATCTTCGCCGGGGTACTTCCTTCCTTCCTCAGCTCGGGCACATCTGTCGGCCAGAACGTACAACTCGGCAACATCTACAACCTTGTTCATGGCCAACTCTTCATGCATCTTCCGATCGCGCACGTTCTGATGGAACACGCTGATGATAGCAACGGGGTGAACGTCGGGGATGTTGTACTGCACACGGCTGAACCTCTGTATATACTTATGCAAGGATTTGCCGTCCCTCTGGGGGATCACATGCAAATCACTCGCCTGCCTAGGAGCTACATGGCCGCCCGTGAAGGCACCAACAAACTCGTGGCACAGATCGGACCAAGAGGCTATGGAGTCCATCGGCAAATGCATCAACCATGACCTGACTGCCAACAGGAAATAGTTAGCGAGTACCTTGTCTTCTCGTGCTCCAGCAGCTTGCATCGCAATGGTGTAAACGCTCAGGAACTCAGACGGATGAGTCTTGTCGTCGCATTTCTCCGGGACCTCCGGTTTGAACACGCGGGTGTTGGGCCATTGGAACTGCCACAACTCATGGGTGAATGCTGGACAAGTTATTGCGTAGGGCAAGTCGCCAGCATCCCCCGGCGCAGGCTTGTACACGGCAGGCCCAGCACGCCTATCAGACTGATGGCGTGCGTCCCGGCACCGTCCGATGGTAGTCCGGGCGTCCTCCTTGAGGCGCTCTCGAAGAACTTGACGTTGGTCACGACGTGTCTGTGGGTCTGACGACGCCCTGGACACGTTGTCCTGGGTGTTGATACGTCTCCGTCGTATCTACTTTTCCAAACACTTTTGGCCTTGTTTTGGACTCTAACTTGCATGATTTGAATGGAACTAACCCGGACTGACGCTGTTTTTAGCAGAACTGCCATGGTATTATTTTAGTGTAGAAATAAAAGTTCTCGGAATGACCTGAAAAATCCATGAAGCAACCTTTTGGAATTAATAAAAAATATTGGTGAAAGAATTAATGTCAGGGGTCCCACACCCTGTCCATGAGGGTGGGGGGCGCGCCCCCTGCATCGTGGCCCCCCTGGAGCTCCACCGACCTGAACTCCAACTCCATATATTCATGTTTGGGGAGAAAAAAATCAGAGGGAAAGATTCATCGCGTTTTATGATACGGAGCCGCCGCCAAGCCCTAAACTCTCTCGGGAGGGCTGATCCGGAGTCCGTACGGGGCTCCGGAGAGGGAGATTCATCGCCGTCGTCATCATCAACCATCGTCCATTATGAATTTCATGATGCTCACCGCCGTGCGTGAGTAATTCCATTGTAGGCTTGCTGGACAGTGATGGGTTGGATGAGATTTACCATGTAATCGAGTTAGTTTTGTTAGGGTTTGATCCCTAGTATCCACTCTGTTCTAAGATTGATTTTGCTATGACTTTGCTATGCTTAATGCCTGTCAGTAGGGCCCGAGTGCCATGATTTCAGATCTGAACCTGTTATGCTTTCATGAATATTGATACATCTCCATCGTATCTATAATTTTTGATTGTTCCATGCCAATATTATTCACTTTCATATAATTTTTGGCAACTTTTTATATTATTTTTGGGACTAACATATTGATCCAGTGCCCAGTGCCAGTTCCTGTCCGTTGCATGTTTTTTGTTTCGCAGAAACCCAATATCAAACGGAGTCCAAACAGGGAAAAAATGGACGGAGATTTTTTTTGGAATATTTATGATTTTTGGGAAGTAAAATCAATGCGAAACGGTGTCCGAGGTGGTCACGAGGTAGGGGGGCGCGCCCTACCCCCCAGGCGCGCCCCTGGCCCTCGTGGTCCACCCGTAAGGCGGTTGATGCTCTTCTTCTGGCGCAAGAAAAATAATTTTATGAGAAATACCTGGGTGAAAGATTCACCCCAATCGGAGCTACGGATCTCCAGATATAAAGGAAACGGTGAAGGGGTAGAATCTGAGAATGCAGAAACAGAGAGATAGATCCAATCTCGGAGGGGCTCTCGCCCCTCCCAAGCCATGGGAGCCAAGGACCAGAGGGGAAACCCTTCTCCCATCTAGGGAGAAGGCCAAGGAAGAAGAAGAAGAAGGGGGGATCTCTCTCCCTTGCTTCCGGTGGCGCCGGAACGCCGCCGGAGGCCATCATCATCACTGCGATCTTCACCAACACCGCCGTCATCTTCACCACATCTCCATCACCTTCCCCCTTCTATACAGCGGTCCATTCTCCCACAACCCGCTGTACCCTCTACTTGAACATGGTGCTTTATGCTTCATATTATTATCCAATGATGTGTTGCCATCCTATGACGTCTGAGTAGATTTCTATTGTCCTATCGGTGATTGATGAATTGCTATGATTGGTTTGAGTTGCATGTTTTATTATTGGTGCTGTCCTATGGTGCCCTCCATGTCGCACAAGCGTGAGGGATTCCCGCTATAGGGTTTGCAATATGTTTATGATTCCCTTATAGTGGGTTGCGTGAGTGACTGAAACACAAACCCGAGTAAGTAGATTGTTTACGTATGGGATAAAAGGGGACTTGATGCTTTAATGCTATGGTTGGGTTTTACCTTAATGAATCTTTAGTAGTTGCGGATGCTTGCTAGAGTTCGAATCATAAGTGCATTTGATCCAAGTAGAGAAAGTATGTTAGCTTATGCCTCTCCCTCAAATAGAATTGCAGTAGCGATTACCGGTCTAGTAACGTAGTCAATTGCTTAGGGACAATTCCACAACTCCTACCACCACTTTTCCACACTCGCTATATTTACTTTGTTGCTTCTTTATCTTAACATCCCCTAGTTTATATTTACGTGTTCTTTACCTTCTTGCAAGCTTACCCGAAAACACCTACAAAGTACTTCTAGTTTCATGCTTGTTCTAGGTAAAGCGAACGTCAAGCGTGTGTAGAGTCGTATCAGTGGCCGATAGGACTTGAGAGAGTATTTGTTCTACCTTTAGCTCCTCGTTGGGTTCGACACTCTTACTTATCGAAAGAGGCTACAACTATCCCCTATACTTGTGGGTTATCAAATATATGTGAGTTCTTGATCCTATCTTGCAAGTCCATAGTCACCTATTATGTGTTATGATCCGTTAACCCCGAAGTGACAATAATCGGGATACTTCTTGGTGATGACCATAGTTTCAGGAGTTCATGTATTCACTAAGTGCTAATGCTTTGTTCCGGTTCTCTATTAAAAGGAGGCCTTAATATCCCTTAGTTTCCACTAGGACCCCACTGCCACGGGAGGGTAGGACAAAAGATGTCATGCAAGTTCTTTTCCATAAGCACGTATGACTATATTCGGAATACATGCCTACATTACATTGATGAACTGGAGCTAGTTCTGTGTCACCCTATGTTATAACTATTACATGAGGAATCACATCCGACATAATTATCCATCACTGATCCAATGCCTACGAGCTTTTCTCATATTGCTCTTTGCTTAGTTACTATGCCGTTGCCACTGTTACAATTACTGCTGCTGTTACTTTTGCTACTGTTACTGTTACTTCCATACTACTTTGCTACTAAATACTTTCCTGCAAATACTAAGTTATCCAGGTGTGGTTGAATTGACAACTCAACTACTAATACTTGACAATATTCTTTGGCTCCCCTTGTGTCGAAGCAATAAATTTGGGTTGAATACTCTACCCTCGAAAACTGTTGCGATCCCCTATACTTGTGGGTTATCAAGACTATTTTCTGGCGCCGTTGCCGGGGAGCATAGCTCTATTCTTTGAATCACCTGAGATTTATATCTGCTGATCACTATGAGGAACTTGAAGGACGAAAGAACTAAGTTTTATCCCTCAACTACGAGGGGAGTGAGGAACTGCCATCTAGCTCTGCACTTGATTCTCCGTCTGTTATGAGTAAGCTTGCGACACCTAAACCTGCTTCTGCTATTAATTCTAATATGCCACATGTTATTGATGATGCCACTTCTGCTATGCATGATACTTATGATGAAACTACTTCTATGATTGATACTACTGTGCCATTAGGTGAATTTCTTGGTGAACAACTTGCTAGGGCTAGAGAGAATGAAACTATTGAAACTGATAATATTGATGATAGTGATGATGAAGGTTCTTCCCCTAAATATGAATTGCCTGTTGTGCCTGAGGGTTATGTTATAGATGAAGAAACTGCTAGGGATTTTCTTGCTTGCAATGATATATCTGATCTTAAGAAGTTATTAGCTAAGCTGAAACAGAAATCTCTGAATGCTAGAATGAAATATGACCCTGCTTTTGCTACTTCACCTATCTTTGTTACTGATAAGGATTATGATTTCTCTGTCGATCCTGAGATAATTACTTTGGTTAAATCTGATCCTTTTTATGGCTATGAATCTAAAACTGTTGTGGCACATCTTACTAAGTTAAATGATATAGCCACCCTGTTCACTAATGATGAGAAATCTCGCTACTACTATATCCTTAAGATATTTCCGTTCTCATTAAAGGGTGATGCTAAAACTTGGTTTAATTCTCCTGATCCTGGTTGTGTGCGTAGTCCCCAGGATATGATTTATTACTTCTCTACTAAATATTTCCTCGCTCATAAGAAACAAGCTGCTTTAAGGGAAATATATATTTTTGTGCAAATTGAAGAAGAGAGTCTCCCACAAGCTTGGAGGAGGATTCTCCGATTACTTAATGCTTTGCCCGATCATCCTCTCAAGAAAAATGAAATACTTGATATCTTTTATAAGGGACTAACCGATGCTTCCACAGACCACCTGGATAGTTGTGCTGGTTGTGTTTTCACGGAAAGAACTGTCGATCAAGCTGAATTGCTATTGAATAATATGTTAACTAATGAAAAGAATTGGACACTTCCTAAGACAACTCCAGAGCCAACTCCTAAACCAACTCTGAAGAAAAGGGGTGCTCTATTTCCCAGTCCTGAAGATATGCAAGAGGCAAAGAAATCTATGAAAGAAAAAGGTATTAAAGCTAAAGATGTTAAGAATTTACCTCTTGCTGAAGAAATACATGGTCTTAATATACCTCCTATTGAAGAAATACACGGTCTTGATAACCCGACACAGGTAGTAAAGGTAAATTCTCTCTATAGATATGATAAAGTTGAAATCACGTCTACTAAGTTTGCTAGCCAGTGCTTGGATGAATTTGATGACTTTATGGCTAGACAAGAAAATTTCAATGCTTACGTTTGTAGACAATTAAAAAGTAATGCTTATATGATTGGACACTTGAGTGATTATATGTCTAGAGTTAAGGGTGAACTTAACCTCATTAGTAAACATGCTTCTATGGTTACCACTCAAGTAGAACAAGTGCTTAAATCTCAAAATTATTTGCTTGATGAATTAAATAATAAACATGACTTTGCTGTTAGAGTGGCAACTAGAACCGGTAAAATGACTTAGGAACCTTTGTATCCTGAGGGTCACCCTAAGAGAAATAATGTAGATGCACCTAGTCCTTCTAAAAAGAAGAAGAAGAAAAATGATAGGACTTTGCATGCTTCTAGTGAACCTGTTGTAGACACACCTGAGAATCCCAATGATATTTCTATTTCTGATGCTGAAACATAATCTGGTGATGAACATGAACCTAGTTATAATGTTAATGATAATGTTCATGTTGATGCTCAACCTAGCAATAACAATGATGTAGAGGTTGAACCTGCTGTTGATCTTGACAACCCACAATCAAAGAATCAACATTATGATAAGAGAGACTTTGTTGCTAGGAAGCATGGTAAAGAAAGAGAACCATGGGTTCAGAAACCCATGCCTTTTCCTCCTAAACCATCCAAGAAAAAGGATGATGAGGATTTTGAGCGCTTTGTGAAATGATTAGACCTATCTTTATGCGTATGCGTTTGACTGATATGCTTAAAGTGAATTCTTATGCTAAGTACATGAAAGATATTATTACAAATAAAAGAAAGATACCGGAAGCTGAAATTTCCACCATGCTTGCTAATTATACTTTTAAGGGTGGAATACAAAAGAAACTAGGAGACCCAGGAGTACCAACTATACCATGGTCCGTTAAAAGAAACTATGTTAAAACTGCTTTATGTGATCTTGGAGCCGGTGTTAGTGTTATGCCTCTCTCTTTATGTCGTAGACTTGAATTGAATAAGTTGACACCTACTGAAATATCTTTGCAAATGGCCGATAAATCAACTGCCATACCTGTCAGTATTTGTGAGTATGTGCCTGTTGTGGTTGCAAATGTTACTATCTTAACGGACTTTGTTATTCTTGATATTCCCGAGGACGATAGTATGTCGATTATCCTTGGTAAACCCTTTTTGAATACTGCAGGGGCTGTTATTGATTGCAACAGAGGCAACATCACTTTTCATGTTAATGGTAATGAGCATACGGTACACTTTCCGAGGAAACAACCTCAACTCCACAGTATCAATTCTATTGGAAAAAATCCATCGATTATTATCGGAGGTTTTGAATTTCCTCTTCCTACTGTCAAGAAGAAATATGATATTCTTATTATTGGGGATGTGCATATCTCCATGGAGGTAACCTAGTGTTATTCAAAATTTCTCCGGTTCCATGTTATTCGGAATGAGTTTGTTAACAAGACTTGATCAAGCTTGTTAGTGGATTCCGTTTGATGAGCATGAGATGGATGAAGTTAGAAGGCACAACCTTCTGTACCCTCCTTTTACTTTCTGTTATTTAGATTAAATAAAGCAAAATAGTATTTTTCTGTTTGTTTTGTGAATTATCCATGCAATAAAAATACCCCGAAAATAAAAGTTCTCCAAATGCCCTGAAAATTTAGTATGATTTTTCTGGAATATTTGAGAATATCTGGCACTGAGAACACAACAGGGGGAGCTAGCACCTGGCCACGAGGGTCCAGGGCGCGCCCACCCCCAGGGGTGCGCCCCCTGTCTCATGGGCCCACGGTGGCCCCCTCCACTTATTCCTGCACCCATGCTCTTCTTCCTCCCAAAAAAATCACTATCCAGCTCAAACACGAGTTCTAGCTCATTTTCTGCCATTTTCAATCTCCTTCCTCAAAGCCCCATCCACAAAACTGCTTTGGGAGATTTTCCTTTGGTATGTGACTCCTCCAATGGTCCAATTAGTTTTTGTTCTAGTGCTTTATTGATTGCAATGTTTTGCTGCATAGGTGACCCTGTTCTTGAGCTTGTATGTCAAATTTATATGGTCCCAAGTACTTCTAATGCATGATATAGTCTCTAGGCACTTGTAGGAGTAGTTGCTATCAATTTTGTTGAGTTTGGTTCATTTTTATTTTGAGTTACTAAAAATTTGAGAAATTTTCAGGAAATGATTAAGAGATTTTTGAGGGGCTCTTCTAGGCAAAGTTCAAAGGATAAACAAAGTAAGGAGAATAAAAAGCCCAAGTATAATCTCCCTCGCATCGCGGAAGTTCGGCCGTGTGATTGGCCTTGTGATGAGTTCTTGAGAGCAGCCGAGATTTATGATGATTTTTATTCTTTGGCTAATGATGCGGGCCTCACCGACTTCCTCCATGACCAGCCCGAGCAGCACATACCTCGTCTTGCCGGAGGCTGTTTACGCGTACCGGGGCGAGACATCAGCTCCAGAGCCTGAGCCGGAACCACCACTTGACCCTTATCGATCGTCCTTTTATCAGTGGGATCCGGAGGAGATCGCCAACCAGTGGTACTCTGATGATACTCCTCAATACATCGGAGAGAGTAGCCGCGATCCATGGGCATAGACCAACTTAGGCCAAAAGCGTAAGCTTGGGGGAGTACATATTTCTCACCAACATCACATTCATGTTCACACACTCATTCTAGTTGTCTGTGCTAACACTTTTTCATTGTACTATTCATGCTAGTTTATTTTATTTTCCTGCTTTCTTCTTGTGTGTTTAATTAACCTTAAGAAAAAAAAATAGTTGTAGCTTTTAGCTAATTTACTTTCCATGCCTGTAGTAGTAGTCATTAAAAGAAAACCCAAAAAGATTTCTCATTCTTCTTTTGCTTGTTGGGAGCTTTCCCGTGTAAATAGTTTTATTCCTCTTCTTTTCTTTGGGGAGTCGAGAGGAGAAGACCATGATGAAAATGTTGAGTGGCTCTCATATGCATTATTGTTGATTTAATCAAGATCCCATACTACCTTGTCTTCTCCCTTGAGTTGAATAATGCTTGCAGATTCCAGCTTAGTCCAATACACGTGCACTATTATTATTATCCACACCGTTCGGTCGTGCGAGTGAAAGGCAATAATGACGATATATGATGGACTGATTGAGATGAGAGAAGCTAGTATGAACTCGACCTCTCTTGTTTTTGTAAATATGATTAGTTCATCGTTCCTGATTCAGCCTATTATGAATAAACATGTTTGCAATGACAATTAGAGATTATAGTTGCTTATGCCATGCTTAATCAGCTAGGAGCTTATAATGGTTTACCTTGCGTGCCAACATGCTATTAAAATGGTTGTGATGTGGTATGATAGGGTGGTATCCTCGTTTGAATGATTCGAGTGACTTGACTTGGCACATGTTCACGCATGTAGTTGAAACAAAATCAACATAGCCTTCATGATATTTATGTTCATGGTGGATTATATCCTACTCATGCTTGCACTCAGTGTTGATTAATTTTAATGCATGTTCATGACTGTTGTCGCTCTCTAGTTGGTCGCTTCCCAGTCTCTTTCTAGCCTTCACTTGTACTAAGCGGGAATACTGCTTGTGCATCCTAAATCCATGAACCCCAAAGTAATTCCATATGAGTCCACCATACCTTCCTATATGTGGTATCTACCTGCCCTTCCAAGTAAATTTGTATGTGCCAACCTCCAAACCTTCAAATGAAATTCTGTTTTGTATGCTCGAACAACTCATGTATCAACTAGGGATGTCTGTATCTTCCGTGCTAGGTGGGTTATTCTCAAGAGGAGTGGACTCCGCTCCTCACTCACGAGAAAATGGCTGGTAACCGGAATGCCCAGTCCCATGCTTAAATCAAAAAATAATTACAAACAGAACTCCCCCAGGATTGTTGTTAGTTGGAGGCACCCGTTGTTTCGGGCAAGCCATGGATTGATGCTTGTTGGTGGTGGGGGAGTGAGGGAGTCCTGGACTAGGGGGTGTCCGGAAGACTATGAAGATACAAGATTGAAGACTCCGTCCCGTGTCCGGATGGGACTTTCCTTGGAGTGGAAGGCAAGCTTGGCGATACGGATATGTAGATCTCCTACCATTATAACCGACTCTGTGTAACCCTAGCCCTCTCCGGTGTCTATATAAACCGGAGGGTTTTAGTCCGTAGGACACAACAACAATCATACCATAGGCTAGCTTCTAGGGTTTAGCCTCCTTGATCTCGTGGTAGATCCACTCTTGTACTACCCATATCATCAATATCAATCAAGCAGGAGTAGGGTTTTACCTCCATCGAGAGGGCCCGAACCTGGGTAAAAACATCGTGTCCCTTGTCTCCTGTTACCATCCGCCTAGACGCACAGTTCAGGACCCCCTACCCGAGATCCACCGGTTTTGACACCGACATTGGTGCTTTCATTGAGAGTTCCTCTGTGCCGTCGCATATAGGCCCGATGGCTCCTTCGATCATCAACAATGACGCAGTCCAGTGTGAGACTTTCCTCCCCGGACATATCTTCGTATTCGGCGGCTTCGCACTGCGGGCCAATTCGCTTGGCCATCTGGAGCAGATCGAAAGCTACGCCCCTGGCCATCAGGTCAGATTTGGAAGTCTTAATTTCACGGCTGACATCCGTGGAGACTTGATCTTCGATGGATTCGAGCCACAGCCGAGCGCGCCACACTGTCACGATGGGCATGATTTAGCTCTGCTGCCGGACAGTGCCCTGGAGGCCGCACACGAGTCCGCTCTGACCCTTAATTCGGAGCCGGCTGCGCCGATCGAGGACGGGTGGCTAGACACCACCTCGGGGGCTGCAACCTCTACGGCGATGGAGCCGAATACTGACCTTGTCCCTTGTGAAGCTCGTGACTCCGAGGTGCCAGACTCCTCGTCGGACTCCGAACCTCCCGCGCCCCCTCCAATCGAATCCGATTGGGCGCCGATCATGGAGTTCACCGCTGCGGACATCTTTCAACACTCACCTTTCAGCGACATCCTGAATTCGCTAAAGTATCTCTCGTTAACAGGAGAGCCCTGGCCGGATCACGGTCAGGACGGTTGGGATGCGGACGACGAAGAAATTCAAAGCCCACTCACCACCCACTTAGTAGCCACTGTCGACGATTTAACTGGCATGCTAGACTTCGACTCCGAAGACATCGACGGTATGGACGACGATGTCGGAGACGACCAAGAACCGGCGCCCACTGGGCACTGGAAAGCCACCTCGTCATACGACGTATACATGGTGGATGCACCAAAAGGAAGTGATAACGAGGAACAACGGGACGTGGCGAAGGATAATTCCCCCGAAAAACAACCAAAACGGCGACGCAAGCGCCGCCCGAAGTCATGCCTTGATAACAACAGCACCCTTGCTGACCCAGCCGTAGAGCAGGGCGAACCAGTGGACGATGAACATGCCACCAAGCAACTATCCGAACAGGATGAATTGGACGAGCAACCCATCCCCGGCGAAAACAACATTCTAGACGATTTCACGCCGGACACATCACCGGAGCATAAGAACCTTCACAAAAGGCTCGTCGCCACTGCAAGAAGTTTGAAGAAGCAAAAGTGGAAGCTCAAAACAGCGGAAGACGTACTCAGAATGAGATGGAGCAAAGTACTCAAGACCGCAGACAAATACGGCGATAGTCACCAAGCAAAGTGCTAACCGAAGCGCAAGCTGTTGCCCAAATTTGACGAGGAGGCCGTAGAGCCCCCAGAGTCAAAAAACAAAGAGGCCGCCTGGCCGGATAGACGACCAGATGACAGGCTAAGAGCAGCAAGCAGCGCTGCACACAAGCCGACACACGATCCACATAAGGATACCCCCAAAAAGGATGGCCCGGTCAGGTCCATCTATGGGCCAAAAAAGAAGGCTCTAGGAAGCAAAACAACACACCGAGTGTTCGAAGATAACGGCACACCTAAATACAGGGGCGCCGCACACCCACTATGTTTCACCGATGAGGTACTGGATCATGAATTTCCAGCGGGATTCAAACCCGTAAACATAGAGGCATATGACGGAACAACAGACCCCAGAGTCTGGATTGAGGATTATATCCTACACATACATATGGCTAGAGGAGACGATCTCCACGCCATAAAATACCTACCCCTCAAGCTCAAAGGGCCAGCTCGGCATTGGCTCAAAAGCCTCCCAGAAAACACCATCGGAAGTTGGGAAGAGCTCGAGGATGCGTTTCGAGCAAATTTTCAGGGAGCTTATGTCCGCCCTCCGGATGCAGACGATTTAAGTCACATAACTCAACAGCCCGGAGAGTCAGCCCGCAAATTCTGGAACATGTTCCTCACCAAAAAGAACCAAATAGTCGACTATCCGGACGCCGAAGCCTTAGCAGCCTTTAAACATAACGTTCGAGACGAATGGCTCGCCAGACACCTCGGCCAGGAAAAACCAAGAACAATGGCCGCGCTAACAAGCCTCATGACCCACTTCTGCGTGGGGGAAGATAGCTGGCTGGCAAGATGCAGCACCAGCGACCCGAGTACATCCGAGGTTAGGGATGGAAATGGGAAATCACGACGCAGAAAAAAATCAGCGCCGGAATAAGGAAAATGGCCCAAAGAACACATCGGTCAACGCCGGGTTCAAAAGCTCCCGGCCGAACAACAAAACACTGCCTCTTAAGGACAACAGTGACGAGCTATCCAATCTAAACAAAATCTTGGATAGGATATGTCAAATTCACAGTACCCCCGGGAAGCCTGCAAACCATACCCACAGAGATTGTTGGGTCTTCAAGCAGTTCGGCCGACTTAACGCCGAACACAAGGGGCTCGACACACCAAGTGAGGACGATGACGAACCCCACAAGCAGAGCGCCGGAAAACAAAAGAACTTCCCACAAGAAGTCAAAACAGTGAACTCACTTCATGTGATAACAAGGAAAAATAGTGCGGCACCTGCGAAAGCACGCGCCGCACGGTCCACCCCAGTGGAATCCCGAGTTTGGATGTCAAAACCAATTACTTTCGACCATCTGGATTACTCCAGAAGCATTCAAAATGCAGGATGGATTGCTTTGATATTGGATCCTATAATCGACGGACTACAATTTACACAAGTCCTAATGGACGGCGGCAGTGATATAAACCTGCTATACCAGGACACCATCCGCAGAATGGGGATAGACCCTACCAAAATTAGCCATAGCGGCACTTCCTTCAAAGGAGCGACGCCAGGCCCTTATGCCAATAGTACGGGCTCCTTACTACTAGAAGTTGTGTTTGGTTCATCCGACAACTTCCTTCGCGAAAAGCTAATCTTCCATATCGCCCCATTTAAAAGTAGCCATAAAGCACTATTGGGACGCGAAGCTTTCGCCCGCTTTAACGCAATACCGCATTACGCGTCTCTTACACTCAAAATGCCCGGTCCACACGGCATCATCTCATTAAAGGGTAACTTAGAGTGTTCCTCGACCACGGAAAAACGTGAGACTGCCTTGACAGCCACAAACTAATCCAGCCTGGCTGATCGAAGCCCCTAAAACAGGTCATTTAGACCCCGGACACGGCTAGGCGAGTCCGGCATAAACAAACAAGGGGCTTCCCAGCCGCATACCCCTTTACAAGGGGCTGCACGAACGAAGAATGAGAGCCAATAAAGCTCAATTTTATTCATTTTTTAAAATCACACTCTTTTTTACATGCATTTTTCGCACGATCTTTTTTTTTTCAAACTAAGTTCTTCTCTTTTACAGATGAACAACGTGCTACACCCGTCCAGGATACAGCACAACGGAGACACATGCACAGACGTGCAGCAGGGACCCGTTACAAGGATTCTTTTCAGATTAAGATCCTGCGTAAACCTTTTTTACTGTCTCTTGTTGCTATACATCCCCCGGTTTCTTATCATAACCAAGGAGGAGGCTGACGTTTTGGCATCGGCCGCGTCAGAAGATTTCGCGCGTACCTGGACACTAGGGGCTTAGGGCATCGTTCTGCCCATTTTTCATAAAGACCAAATACCTTAGGGAGTGTTCGGCATCTCGACTTAGGCCTTATATGCATCAGCTCCGAATCATGTCTTTGGTCAAATGTTGGGTTTGCCGGCTCCTGTGTTTTGCTGCCTTACGTTCCGTATTATCGGCTAACGCGGCACCAGGAGAACTACTGCGATTGTGCCCCGGTTCGGCCAGGCGAGCACCTCAGTAGAGAAAGCCGAAAACTGACTGTCATGATATAGCAAGAGACTGGTCAACCACTCGATCGACTACCGGAATGTCTAGAATTCCTCCGCTTTGACAAAGGACCGTTTCCCGGTCAGGCACATACGCTCCCCGAATTCGGAGAGCACGGTGCCCCTAGGGGCTATATCGTAGCCCCACCTTCGAACTCCTATGGCTAAGTGAAAGTGATAAAGCATTATAGTCCGGTTGCCTCGTTTGCTACGCTACCACCTCCTTCACAGGACCAAGACGTTGGATTAAGTGTGAAAATGTGCTTTTTTGCAAACACCCCCGCACCATGTGCGTGGGGGCTGAAGCCGAAGACTGCCATCTTTCAGGTTATATACACATATATATTAACGGCCGCACAGGAGGAATTTCAATACTTGAATGCACAAGTATAAAAAGCCCTTATATTATAAATATGGTTTTACAAATCATACATGTCATTTGAACATAACATTTTTCGAGCACTGCGACTCTACTAAACGAGCGCCCCGCAAGACTTCCTCAAAATAGTGCTCGGCGGGTAATCGGCTTCTATCCGAATCCCGGGACGCAACGTCCATCTCTGCCCAGTATGTTTTGACACGGGCGAGAGCCTTCCGTGCACCCTCTATGCATGCCGACCGCTTCATCGCCTTGATATGCGGCACCGCATCAAGGAATTGCTGCACTAAACCAAAATAACTCTTTGGCTTGGGCCTTTCCGGCCACAGATGAGCCACGACGTCCTTCATGGCAAGTCCAGACAACATATTCAGCTCAGCCCACTCAGCCAACCGATCGGTTAACGGAAGGGGACGCTCCGGACTATGGAATTGAGACCAAAAAAGCTCTTCCATCTCGTGATCCTTTTGGCTTCGGAAGTGCAGGACTGCGTCCACCGCACTCGCCGCCAAATCCATATAAGGATCCTCCGCACCCCACAGCTGGCCCAACTGAGCATACTTCTGATCCGTGAACTTCCTGCGCAGCAGAAAGGGCTTTCCAGCCGCAATGTCTCCGGCCTGACACAGCTCCTCCTTTATAGCCCTCATTGCAGAATGGGCATCCTTGGCTTCGGCGGTGGCCTTCTTCAGGTCCTCTTGCTCCGCTTAGCATTCTCTTTCAAGAACCTCATAGCGGTCGGTAGCATCTTTTAGTTTCACGGCCATTCCGGCCATCTCCTCCCTGCTTCGACAGTGAGCAGCCTTTTCGGCTTTTAGCTCCTCCGCTGCCTTTGAGGCAGCCGCATCACTTTTTCTGGCTTGCTCCTTGGCTCGAGCAAGCTCTGCCCGAAGGTCTTCCATAGCAGCGGCACCATCTGCATCAAGCATACATGTTGTAAGGAGTGGGCATCAGCTCCCTTACCAGGTGACCGCGAAGAAACCACCTACCTTGTGACTCGTCAAGTCGTTTATTGACCAGCGTGATGTCCGCATCCGCAACGTCGAGTTGCCGCTTCAGCTCGGCAACTCTATCAGTCTGGCCGGCCACCAAACGTTCCGCCACCTGCATAGGAAAGGCGACATTGTATAACTGGGATTATGATCCTCGGCACGCTGTCGCTTTCGACAACATACCGAGTCTCAGGGGCTACTATCTACACAGGGCGCACTCTATGTGGAAAACTGTCAAAAGGTATGTCATTTTTTGCGTACCTCAAACCACGTCAGTAAACTTCTGACGGCCTCATGCAACCCGCTCTCGGCGGATAAGATCCTTTCAATCACCGTACTCATTAATGCACTGTGATCTTCTGAGATAGACACCCTCTCGAGCAGATCCCGCAGCTCCGCCGGCCATACTCCAGTGGGTGCGAACTCCCCGGCCCCGCGGATTCGGGGAGACCCTCCGTGACGACACCTCAGGGTCATCCGCCCCGCCTGACGGGGCGGCAGATGGAGGCGTTTCGCTCTCCATCATCTCCGGACGAAGGTCCCCCGAGGATGAGCTCTGCTGAGAAGGGCTGAGATCCGAACTACAAGGTAAAAACTTTGGTTATCCTTAGAAATAAAATAGGGATGTCCCTTATTACAAAACTCCCCCTTTTTGTACTTACGGCTCGCTGGAGGGCTGATTCCTTTTGGGAGATTGTGCGGCCGGGATTCCCCCCGACACAGGACCTTCCGGTGCAGATTTCTTTCCCCGCTTTGAGGCCTTGGCCTCCGGGTCTTCGGAAGCGGTCCTCTTCTCCCCCTGGAGGGAGGGATTCTTGATTCCCCCCTTGCTGAGAGCCTCCTTAGCAGAGGTGGTAGTTTCCCTGTTCCCCCCTTCGCCCTCCTCCGAAGGCGCTACCTCCAACATTTTGATTAACACGGGATCCGGCGTGGTCTCAGGGAGGGGGGCCGGACACCGTATCAGTTTTGCTTGCGCTATCCACTCCTGTCCAAGGGATAGCTGGTTAAAAGGCAAGTCCATGATAAGTAAATGGATGATATGTCCGGACACAGGGCTACTTACTTGAGTATCCGGGCGATTGCATCTTAAGCCAGCGTCCTCGGTCAATTCCGGACACATCTCTTGTGATCCGAAGAACAGTTTGTACATCTCCACGGGTGTCGTCCCCATGAAGTGTTGGAGAGCTCATGGTCCCTCTGGATTGAATTCCCATAGGCGGAGGGGACGACGTTTGCAGGGCAGAAGACGCCGAATCAGCATAACCTGCGCCACTATGACCAGACTGATCTCCCTCTCTTGGAGGTCTCGAATCCGGCCCTGCAATAGGGGTACGTCCTTGGACGCCCCCCAGTCAAGCCCTTTGTTGACCCATGATGTCAGCCGTTGTGGAGGGCCTGAGTGAAAGGCAGGCGGCGGCCTCTGCCTGCTGCCCCTAGGAGCGGTGATATAGAACCACTCCTGTTGCCACAAGCCGAGCTCCTCCTGAAAAGCGCCCTTAGGCCATGGAGCATCGGCTCTCTTGCTTATAACCGCCCCGCCGCACTCTGCCTGACGCCCCTCAATCATCTTCGGCTCCACGTTGAAGGTCTTGAGCCACAAACCGAAGTGAGGGGTAGTGCGGAGGAAGGCTTCGCAGACGACAATAAATGATGAGATGTGGAGGATGGACTCCGGAGCCAAGTCGTGGAATTCCAACCCATAGTAAAACATGAGCCCCCTCACGAAGGGATCCATCGGGAAGCCTAAACCCCGACGGAGGTGAGACACGAACACGACACTCTCGCCAGGCTCGGGAGTAGGAATGACTTGCCCTTGGGAAGACAACCTATGCGAAATCTCATATGTTAAGTACCTCGCTTCTCTCAGCTTTACCACGACCTCTTCCGTGACGGAGGAGGGCATCCACCGACCCTGTAGGTCGGAGCCGGACATTGTCGAAGGTCCGAAGTGCCCGAATCTGGAGCCCTGGGTGTTGGAACTCGGGGCGAGGGGCGGATTCGATTGAGGATTGAAGAAAAGGAACGGGCCTTGGTCTCATTATAAAGAGGGAGAATACCAAGAGCCATCCCCGTGACCGTTTGGAACTCGCCTTCGATGGAGGGGGCGTGGCAACGGGCGCGGTTGGGTTACCCACATCCGTATTGATGAGGATCCCAGAATAAGGGGGAACACGATCTCTGCTTCGACAAGACGTGCCAAGGAAACCGCTTCGCTAAACGCGCTGAGGTGGTATAATAAAAACAATTCAGGTAAAGGCTTGGTTGTGGTGTGACGTCACGCCACAAAATACGTCAGCAAATTGAACTTGTGTAAATATTATTCTCTCTACGGTGGTATGTGGAATTTATTTTATAGAGCCGGACACTGTCCTGGTGTTCACAATCTTCTATGAATTATTCGGAGGAGGAACCCGCCTTGCAATGCCGAAGACAATATGCGCGCCAAACTCGTCGTCATTGAAGCCTGGTTCAGGGGCTACTGAGGGAGTCCTGGACTAGGGGGTGTCTGGATAGCCGAACTATCATCATCGGCCATACTCCAAGACTATGAAGATACAAGATTGAAGACTTCGTCCCGTGTCCGGATGGGACTTTCCTTTGAGTGGAAGGCAAGCTTGGCGATACGGATATGTAGATCTCCTACCATTGTAACCGACTCTGTGTAACCCTAGACCTCTCTGGTGTCTATATAAACCAGAGGGTTTTAGTCCATAGGACACAACAACAATCATACCATAGGCTAGCTTCTAGGGTTTAGCCTCCTTGATCTCGTGGTAGATCCACTCTTGTACTACCCATATCATCAATATCAATCAAGCAGGAGTAGGGTTTTACCTCCATTGAGAGGGCCCGAACCTGGGTAAAAACATCGTGTCCCTTGTCTCCTGTTACCATCCGCCTAGACGCACAGTTCGGGACCCCCTACCCGAGATCCGCCGGTTTTGACACCGACAGGGAGTATAAACTTTACCATTCTGTTTGGGAACCGCCTATAATGTGCGTAGCATGGAAGATATCGAGATCTCTTGGTTGTTATGTTGACAATGAAAATATACCTCTCAAAATGTTATTTATCTCTATTTCAAAATCGAGCTCTGGCACCTCTACAAATCCATGCTTCCCTCTGCGAAGGGCCTATCTATTTACTTTTATGTTGAGTCATCATCCTCTTATTAAAAGCACTCGCTGGAGAGCACCGCTGTCATTTGCATGCATTACTATTAATTTATATTGAGTATGACTATGACTGGATGTCTTTTACAATGAATTACAATGTTTAGTCAGTGCTTGATCTTCAGAGGTGCTCTACATTTATGTTTTGCGGTCTCAGAAAGGGCTAGCGAGATACCATCTTATTATATCATATTATGATTGTTTTGAGAAAGTGTTGTCATCTGAGATTTATTATTATTGCTCGCTAGTTGATTATGCCATTGATATGAGTAAACATAAGACCTAAGTGTTATTGTGAATATGGTTAGTTCATAATCTTTGTTGAAAACTTGAATGCTGGCTTTACATATTTGCAACAACAAGAGCAAACAGAGTTTGTAAAAATTTTCTTTATCACTTTCAGTTTGTCAACTGAATTGCTTGAGGACAAGCAAAGGTTTAAGCTTCGGGGAGTTGATACGTCTCCGTCGTATCTACTTTTCCAAACACTTTTGCCCTTGTTTTGGACTCTAACTTGCATGATTTGAATGGAACTAACCCGGATTGATGTTGTTTTCAGCAGAACTGCCATGGTGTTATTTTTGTGTAGAAATAAAAGTTCTCGCAATGACCTGAAAATGCACGGAGCAACTTTTTGGAATTAATAAAAATATTGGCGAAAGAATTAACGTCAGGGGGACCACACCCTGTCCACGAGGGTGGGGGGCGCGCCCCCCTGCCTCGTGGGCCCCCTGGAGCTCCATCGACCTCAACTCCAACTCCATATATTCACATTCGGGGAGAAAAAAAACCAGAGAGAAAGATTCATCGTGTTTTACGATATGGAGCCACTGCCAAGCCCTAAACTCTCTCGAGAGGGCTGATCTGGAGTCCGTTCGGGGCTCCGGAGAGGGGGATTCATCGCCGTCGTCATCATCAACCATCCTCCATCACCAATTTCATGATGGTCAACACCGTGTGTGAGTAATTCCATCGTAGGCTTGCTGGACGGTGATGGGTTGGATGAGATTTACCATGTAATTGAGTTAGTTTTGTTAGGGTTTGATCCCTAACATCCACTATCTTATGAAATTGATGGTGCTATGACTTTGCTATGCTTAATGCTTGTCACTAGGGCCCGAGTGCCATGATTTCAGATCTGAACCTATTATGTTTTCATGAATATATGTGAGTTCTTGATTCTATCTTGCAAGTCTATAGTCACCTATTATGTGTTATGATCCGTTAACCCCGAAGTGACAATAATCGGGATACTTACCAGTGATGACCGTAGTTTGAGGAGTTCATGTATTCACTAAGTGTTAATGCTTTGGTCCGGTACTTTATTAAAAGGAGGCCTTAATATCCCTTAGTTTCCAATAGGACCCCGCTGCCACGGGATGGTAGGACAAAAGATGTCATGCAAGTTCTTTTCCATAAGCACGTATGACTATATTCGGAATACATGCCTACATTACATTGATGAACTGGAGCTAGTTCTATGTCACCCTATGTTATAACTATTACATGAGGAATCGCATCTGACATTATTATCCATCATTGATCCAGTGCCTACGAGCTTTTCACATATTGCTATTTGCTTAGTTACTTTGCCATTGCCACTGTTACAATTACTGCTGCTGTTACTTTTGCTACTGTTACCGTTACTTCCATACTACTTTGCTACTAAATACTTTGCTGCAGATACTAAGTTATCCAGGTGTGGTTGAATTGGCAACTCAACTGCTAATACCTGAGAATATTCTTTGGCTCCCCTTGTGTCGAAGCAATAAATTTGGGTTGAATACTCTACCCTCAAAAACTGTTGTGATCCCCTATACTTGTGGATTATCAGGCGTCACCCCTACGGGCCGGCCATGGTGGAGAGGAGTGCACTGTGGTCACGACGCCCTCAACCCTTCCACTGTGTGCATGTGTCGGCTCATCATTCCGGTACCACGAGGGACTTGCTCCTTGGTGGCCGTCCCTGTTGGCATGGCCAATAAGGCTTTGGATGGCAACCCTCCACTCTTCCTGCTTCTCCAGGGTAGGAGGAAAGTCGAGGAGTAGCTGCGCTCGTGACAACGCTTCTGCTCGCATGGGTGGCAGTGACAAGTGCGAGGAATGGGAGGAACTCGAACTTCTAACTATGTTAGAAGGAGTCCCATCACGATTTTGTGGCCGCACGCTCTTTTTGCCAACATCATGGCATGCATGTCGGCCCTGCGTGTCTTGAGAGTGATGCTCAGGGCTTTTGTCGCAGCAACGCCCGGGGTCTTCAACATCGCGACGCTATTCATCGCGCACGAGCTGAGAGGACCGCGGCGCGTGTGCTGGCAGGGTCGACTTCCTGCCCTTGGAGGTCCCCGCACGACCTGCAGGTAGCGCGGCTCCATCCCTAGGCACGGCAGCGCGCCAACCGTTGTCGTTGCTGCGGAGGACACCGGCTGCCTGGCTTCTTGTATTCGGATGATGTGGACAATCTCAATCTCCTCCACCACTAGTGCCCGTCACAACGCCCATCCGCGCAGGTGCGGGTGGAGCGGCCCCGGATGGGCTGATCGCTGTGGTCGTCTTCTTCTTCGGCGCCATGGCGGTGAAGAAGCTATTGTACTAACTAACAAACCAGATTCTCACAACTAATGACCCCTACCTAGCGCGCCAAAGATGTCGGGGGAAAACGAACACCTATGGGTCACAAGGATCCCTTCTACGTTTGGTGGGGGGATTAGCTGCACGAAGAGCAGGTCAAGCCGTTAGCACATGGGGGATTTTTATCCAGGTTCGGGCCGCAAAGATGCATAATACCCTAGTCCTGCTTGTCTGGTTATATGTGTGTTCTTGAGCTCTTGAACTAGCTATAGTGCGTGCTTTGTCCAAAAGTCTAAATCCTCTCTTCGTGTGCCTTGGGTCTCCTTTTATACGAAAAAGGGTTGCCACAGTGGCACATAGGAGGTGGCAAACTAGAGTGCACGAGCTTATCGCTCAGCAACGTAGGACAAACACATTTAATGCGTCGCCTATGTGTCCTCTTGCTTTATTGGGGATGGAAAAAGAAGCCATCCCGTCCTTCGCCGCTCCTCCTCGCTTTGACACGCGTCTGGGTCGACGAGGCATGCAGTGCCACGCTGGCCAACCAGCTGCTGTGTTGGCACAATGGCAGGCTTCCACGAAGATCTGCATGCCGCCACGGAGGCGTTTGCTTAGTTGGCACGCCGATCATTGCACTGGAGTGGTGGTGAGGTGGCGAAACCTTGCCGGCCGCGGGCCTGGCCGCGGCCCAGCGATCGTCCCCGGCAAGGTTTGCCGGGGGCATTGGAGTCATCCCCGACAAGGGTATTGCCGGGGGTCTTCGTCTTCTGGTCCCACGTGGATCTGTGGGCTGTCAATCTTTATGAGGATCTGCATGCTATCGAGCATGTGCTCTTCAGATCTTGGTCTTAACGTTGTTGATGGTGTCAGAGCTCTCAGCCCCAAGGGCGATGGGCTTGCTGGTGCTGTGTAGAACGCCCGGCAAGGCCCTTGCCCGGGGCGGTCCAGCTCGCCCTCTACCCCTTGCGCTTCGGGTATCTGTCTTGGTAGTCTTCGGGTTTTGCCTTCCTCTGCCTCGCCAGGCTCTGCCGCAGGTGTGGCTGCGACTGCCCGTGCACTAGTAAGGGGTACATAAGTACCCATACTTTTGTACACCGACAATACGCGGAAGTATCCAACTTGGGGTTTGTTCCCGGTGAGAAGCTCATATGCTGTCTTGCCGAGTAGCTTGTGAAGATATAGACGATTCGTTGCATGGCAAACTGTCTCAACCGCTTCTGCCCAAAAGTGTTTTGGTGTCTTGTACTCATCAAGCATCGTTCTCACCATTTCGACGAGTGTCCGATTCTTCCTCTCAGCAACTCCATTTTGTTGAGGCGTGTACGTAGCCGAGAACTCATGTGAAATCCCTTCTTCATCTAGAAAGGTGTCCACATTAGCATTCTTGAACTCCGTTCCATTGTCGCTGCAAACTTTCTTGATCTTCACTTCAAATTGATTTTGGGCCTTCCTAGCGAAATTCTTGAAGATCTTTTGGACCTGCGATTTATCATCAAGAAATAACACCCACGTAAATCTTGAAAAATCATCAATAATGACCAATCCGAATGAGTTACCACCGAGACTCTTGTAGGCGTTGGGACAAAAAAGATCCATGTGAAGTAGCTCGAGTGGTCTTCTCATGGTCATGGTGTTCTTCATGGGATGACTTCCTCCAACTTTTTTTCCTGCTTGGCAAGCACTACAAAGTCTATCCTTGTCAAATATAACATCTTTAACACCAAGGATATGATCACCTTTAATAAGCTTGTCCAGATTTCGCATGCCCACATGACCTAACCGTCTATGCCACAACCAGCCTTTAGAAGATTTAGCAATTAAGCAAGTTCTAGGTTGAGCCTTTTTAGTGAAATCAACAATGTATAGATCACCTCTACGTATGCCAGTAAAGACCATATTATGATTATCCCTTCGAAACACTTGGCAATCTACTTCAGTAAATAAGACATTGAAACCAAAAATTGGCTAGTCTAGATACAGAAAGTAAATTATAGCTAAGATATTCAACAAGAATAACATTTTGTATGGAGCTGTCATGTGAGATGGCCACCTTACCGAGGCTAACCACCTTACCCTTTTAGTTATCACCAAAGGTGACATACTTTCGAGGGCCATCATTTTCAGCAAGCTCATGAAACATATCCTTGTCTCCGGTCATGTGATCGGTAAATCCACTACCAAGAACCCATTCCTTTCCTCCAGCCATGTCGCCACGAAGGTTAGCCATAAGACCAACGTGTCTCATAGACTCGTTGAGATCATAGTCACTATCATCATCCTCATCATAGTATCCATGCTCAACATCATCTTGTGGTTGACCATTTCCTAGAGAGAGTGATTCATTAGTTTTGTGATCATGACAATGTGCATCTCTATGAATTCTAATGACTTCGGAAATGATATTGCCAATGATTCCAACATCTCCTTTGGCACGCATGAGGTCACGTAGCTCAAATAGACAATCACCAAACTTAAGATCATTAGGACTCATCTTATTCAAAGCAATAGAATTGTGAAGAATCTCATCTAAGTTTTTCAAGGAATAGTTTGGAAATCTTTCCTCAAGAAATCTACATATAGTGTAAGCACATTCAAGAGTTGGCAATCAAGCAATCAAATAGGTAATCCTCTAGTGATAAGATTGACAGTTCTAAGATTGTGAATCATGTCAAGGGACTCATCGGGGGTAGGATGCAAGGGGTCAAGGGGCGCACAAGGGGTAGTAATGAACTTGTTCAAGTGATATTCATTGAAAATCTCAAGCATCTTATTTTTCCAAGCATTATAAAATTCTCCATAAAGCATATGCACTCTACGTCTAATACTCCCAATCATAGACTCATCCATCTTCCTCCAATGGTGTTTAAACCAAAGCAATGGAGACCAAAGCTCTGATACCAATTGAAAGGATCGAGAAGAGGTGTCTAGAGGGGGGTGATTAGACCCTCAACAAGTAAAGGTAGCAGTTTTTAAGATTTCAAGTTGAGGTTGGAAATTAGCACAATTTCAAACATTCACAATACATTTCAAGCAAGCATGGCAAGAGTATAAGAGCAGCGGAAAGTAAAGCATGCATTTTGCAAGAAAGTAAAGGGATGGGATTGGAGTGTGCAAACGCAATTGGAGACATGGAGATTTTTGGCGTGGTTCCGATAGGTGGTGCTATCGTGCATCCACGTTAGTGGAGACTTCAACCCACGAAGGGTAACGGTTGCACGAGTCCACGGAGGGCTCCACCCATGAAGGGTCCATGAAGAAGCAACCTTGTCTATCCCACCATGGCCATCACCCATGAAGGACTTGCCTCACTTGGGTAGATCTCCACGAAGTAGGCAACTCCTTGCCCTTACAAACTCCTTGGTTCAACTCCATAATCTTGACGGAGGCTCCCAAGTGACACCTAACCAATCTAGGAGACACCACTCTCCAAAAGGTAATAGATGGTGTGTTAATGATGAACTCCTTGCTCTTGTGCTTCAAATGATAGTCTCCCCGACACTCAACTCTCTCTCATAGATTTGGATATGATGGGAAGATGATTTGAGTTGAAAGCAACTTGGGGAAGGCTAGAGATCAAGATTCTTGTGGTTGGATTGGAATGTCTTGGTCTCAACACATGACTAGGTGGTTCTCTCCCAGAAAATGAGCAGTGGAAGTGTAGGCACGTTCTGATGGATCTCTCACAAATGGAGAAGGGGGTGGAGGGATATATATAGCCTCCATACAAAATCTAGCCGTTACACACAATTTAGAAAACTCGGTGGGACCGAATAGTGAAACTCAGTGAGACTGACCTGGTTCAAAATGTGAACATTAGGCTTTTCAGTGGGACTGATATGTCTCCGTCGTATCTATAATTTTGATTCTTCCATGCCAATATTATTGAACTTTCATATACTTTTGGCAACTTTTTATATTATTTTTTGGGACTAACATATTAATCCAGTGCCCAGTGCCAGTTCCTGTCTGTTGCATGTTTTATGTTTCGCAGAAACCCCATATCAAATGGAGTCCAAACGGGATAAAAACGGACGGAGAATTATTTTGGAATATTTGTGATTTTTGTGAAGTAAAATCAACGCGAGACGGTGCCCGAGGGGGCCAGGAGATAGGGGCGCGCCCCAGGGAGGCAGGCGCGCCTTGGACTCTCCTGGGCCCCCCATAAGGCGGTTGACGCTCTTCTTTTGCTGCAAGAAAGCTAATTTTATTAGAAAGATCTGGCCGACAGATTCACCCCAATCGGAGTTACGGATCTCCGGATATTAAAGAAACGGTGAAGGGGTAGAATCTGAGAACGCAGAAACAGAGAGATATATCTAATCTCGGAGGGGCTCTCACCCCTCCCACGCCATGGGAGCCAAGGACCAGAGGGAAAACCCTTCTCCCTTCTAGGGAGAAGGTCAAGGAAGAAGAAGAATAAGGGGGGCTCTCTCCCCCTTGCTTCCGGTGGCGCCGGAACGCCGCCGGAGGCCATCATCATCACAGCCATCTTCACCAACACCTCCGCCATCTTCACCAACATCTCCATCACCTTCCCCCTTCTATCTACAGTGGTCCACTCTCCCGCAACCCGCTGTACCCTCTACTTGAACATGGTGCTTTATGCTTCATATTATTTTCCAATGATGTGTTGCCATCCTATGATGTCTGAGTAGATTTTTGTTGTCCTATCGGTGATTGATGAATTGCTATGATTGGTTTGAGTTGCATGTTTTATTATTGGTGCTGTCCTATTGTGCCCTCCGTGTCGCGCAAGCATGAGGGATTCCCGCTGTAGGGTTTGCAATATGTTTATGATTTGCTTATGGTGGGTGGCGTGAGTGACAGAAGCACAAACCCGAGTAAGTAGGTTGTTTGCGTATGGGATAAAGGGGACTTGATACTTTAATGCTATGGTTGGTTTTTACCTTAATGAATCTTTAGTATTTGCAGATGCTTGCTAGAGTTCCAATCATAAGTGCATGTGATCCAAGTAGAGAAAGTATGTTAGCTTATGCCTCTCCCTTAAATAGAATAGCAATAGTGATTACCGGTCTAGTAACATAGTCAATTGCTTAGGGAAAATTTCACAACTCCTACCACCACTTTTCCACACTCGCTATATTTACTTTATTGCTTCTTTATCTAAACAGCCTCTAGCTTTTATTTACGTGTTCTTTATTATCTTGCAAACCTATCCTATCACACCTACAAGGTACTTCTAGTTTCATACTTGTTCTAGGTAAAGCGAACGTCAAGCGTGCGTAGAGTTGTATCAGTGGCCGATAGGACTTGAGAGAGTATTTGTTCTACCTTTAGCTCCTCGTTGGGTTCGACACTCTTACTTATTGAAAGAGGCTACAACTATCCCGTATACTTGCGGGTTATCAAGACCTTTTTCTGGCACCGTTGCCGGGGAGTCATAGCGTGGGGTGAATATTCTCGTGTGTGCTTGTTTGCTTTATCACTAAGTAATTTTTATTTGCTGTTCTAAGTTGTTGTCTATCTTTAGTTATGGATATGGAACGCAAAATACCAAAAAAATTTGGTGTACTTGCTACTCATGGAGATGGGGTAAGTCCTAAAACCCCCGATTCTCATTATATGAAAGATATTATGTACTACTTTGATAATCCTGAGAAAATCCCATTCAACTTTATAATGGGAGACACGTTGGATCAACGTGAATACTTTAGGGATTAACGCTCGACACAAAAAGGGATACTATTATGGGACCAATTTATTATGTTGCATTGGTATGCCCGGGATCTATGCTTGAGATATGATATTACTTGTTGCTCTAGGATGAAGGCTCCACACCTTCCCTTTTCATGCAAATTTAATGATAATGAAACCTTAGCTTCTGATGCTAATGGTATATATGATTACTATGATGTGGAACAAATAGAAGAATTTGTTGCTTTTAAGGCTGCTTATGAAATTGAATCTTGGTTTGAAAAGTATGAATCTTTAGATGATGATGTTTATAGGCCTGAAAATCTTGCTATACTTAGATATTGCTATGAAAATTATGAATACAATTAATATATTAATGCATTTATTGAGAAAGTCTCTGCTGTCCAAGAAGAGACTAATATTTTGCAGGAAGCTATGGAAGAAGAAATTGATGAAACTATGAGCTCACTGGATGAAAAAGATGATGAGGAGAGCGAAGAACAAAAGGAGGAAGAGCGGATTGATCACCCGTTCCCACCTTCTAATGAGAGTAACTCTTGAACTCATACATTCTTTAATTCCCCTTCATGCTTATCGAAGGATGATTGCTATGATGATTGCTATGATCCCTTGAATTTGTTTGAAATATCCCTTTTTGATGATGCTTGCTATGCTTGTGGCCAAGATGCCAATATGAATTATGCTTATGGAGATGAACTTGCTATAGTTCCTTATGTTAAACATAAAATTGTTGCTATTGCACCCATGCATGATAGTCCTATTATCTTTTTGAATTCTCCCGACTACACTATATCGGAGAAGTTTGTGCTTATTAAGTATTATGTTGATGGTTTGCCTTTTACCATTGCACTTGATGATTTTGATAAATATACTATGCATGTGCTTGCTTATCCTACTTGCAATTATTATGAGAGAGGAACTATGTCTCCACCTCTCTATGTTTCCAACACGATAGAATTGCAAGAAACTGCTTATACTATGCATTGGCCTTTACTTGGTGTGCATGAATTGTTCCTTTATGACATGCCGATGCATAGGAAGAGAGTTAGAATTTGTTATTACATGATACTCCCTCCGTTCGGAATTACTTGTCGTAGAAATGGATGTATCTAGATGTATTTTAGTTCTAGATACATCCATTTCGGAGACAAGTAATTCCGAACGAAGGGAGTATATGTTACTTTGTGCTCACTACTAAATTACAAATCATTGTTAATTAAAATTGGCTTTGATATACCTTGGGATCCGGGTGGATCCATTACTTGAGCACTATATGCCTAGCTTAGTGGCTTTAAAGAAAGCGCTGCCAGGGAGACAACCTGGAAGTTTTAGAGAGTCATTTATTTCTGTTCAGTGCTTTTATATAGTTTAAAAACAAAAAAAAATAAAGAGGGGAACCTAAAAACTTTTCAAAAAGGAAAGTGAAAGTAAGAGAGACAAGCATTGTTGAAGTGAGAGAGCTCCTTGAACTTTGTTCATGCTCACAGAAACTTTGTGAATCTTAATTACAGAAACTTTTCATCAAAAATAATTATCCCCTTGTATAATTCCATTGTATTATAAAAATAATGTGCTAAGGTTTGCCTTTAGGATGTTTACAATGCTTGTTGGTTTGTACGGTGCAGGACAGAAACTTTGGCTGTAGTGCAGGATTTAACATTTTTAACTGGAACGTCAATTGGTTCTGATTCCTTTTGCAATGTATTCCAGTACAACTTTTTTATTTTTCCTAATTTTGGTAGAATTTTTGGGGTAACAGAAGTATGGTGGATGTTCACATTGCTACAGACTGTTCTGTTTTTGACAGATTCTGTTTTTGATGCATAGTTTGCTTGTTTTGATGAATCTATCAATTTATATCAGTGGATTAAGCCATGAAAAAGTTACGTTACAGTAGACACAATGGAAAAACAAAATATGAATTGGTTTGCAACAGTACTTAGAGTGGTGATTTGCTTTATTATACTAACGGATCTTACTGAGTTTTCTGTTGAAGTTTTGTGTGGATGAAGTGTCTAAACGAGGAGGTCTGGATATGAGGAAAAGGAAGAGAGGCAACAACTCAAGCTTGGGGATGCCCGAGGCACCCCAAGTAAATATTCAAGGAGACTCAAGCGTCTAAGCTTGGGGATGCCCCGGAAGGCATCCCCTCTTTCTTCAACAAGTATCGGTATGTTTTCGTATTCGTTTCGTTCGTGCATTATGTGCAAGTCTTGGAGCGTCTTTTGCATTTAGTTTCACTTTTCTTTTATGCACCATGCTGGTATGAGATAGTCCTTGGTTGATTTATAGAATGCTTATTGCACTTCACTTAAATATTTTGAGTATGGCTTTATAGAATGCTTCGTGTGCTTCACTTATATCATTTGAAGTTTGGATTGCCTGTTTCTCTTTGCATAGAAAACCGCCATTTGTAGAATGCTCTTTTGCTTCACTTATATTTGTTAGATCGTGGGCATATCTTTTGTAGAAAGAATTAAACTCTCTTGCTTCACTTATACTCCCTCCGTCCCAAAATAAGTGTCTCAACTTTGTACTAGCTCTAGTACAGATTTGTACTAAGCTCAAGACACTTATTTTGGGACAGAGGGAGTATCTATTTAGAGAGATGACAGGAATTGGTCTTTCACATGGTTAGTCATAAAATCCTACATAAACTTGTAGATCGCTGAATATGATAGGTTTGATTCCTTGCAGTAGTTTTGCGATATAAAGGTGGTGATATTAGAGTCATGCTAGTGGGTGGTTGTGGATTGTAGAGACACTTGTGTTGAGGTTTGCAAGTCCCGTAGCATGCATGTATGGTAACCGTTGTGTGACAAATTTGAAGCATGGGGTGTTTCTTTGATTGTCTTCCTTATGAGTGGTGGTCGGGGACGAGCGATGGTCTTTTCCTACCAATCTATCCCCCTAGGGGCATGCATAGTAGTACTTTGCTTTGAGGGCTAATAAACTTTTGCAATAAGTACATGAGTTCTTTATGACTAATGTGAGTCCATGGATTATACACACTTTTACCTTTCCATCATTGCTAGCCTCTTCGGTACCGTGCATTGCCCTTTCTCACCTTGAGAGTTGGTGCAAACTTCGCCGGCGCATCCAAACCCCGTGATACGATACACTCTATCACACATAAGCCTCATTATATCTTCCTCAAAACAGCCACCATACCTACCTATCATGGCATTTCCATAGCCATTCCGAGATATATTGCCATGCAACTTTCATCATCATCATATACATGACTTGAGAATTCATTGTCATATTGCTTTGCATGATCGTAAGATAGCTAGCATGATGTTTTCATGGCTTCTCCGTTTTTTATGTCATTGCTATGCTAGATCATTGCACATCCCGGTACACCGCCGGAAGCATTCATATTGAGTCATATCTTTGTTTCAGTATCGAGTTGTAATATCGAGTTGTAAGTAAATAAAAGTGTGATGATCATCATTATAGAACATTGCCCCATAAAAAAGAAAAAGAAAAAATAGAAAGGCCAAAGAAGCCTAAATAAAAAAGGGGGCCAAAGAAGCCCACCCAAAAAGAAAAAAAGAAAAAAAAGAAAAAGAAAAGGGGCAATGTTACTATCCTTTTTCCACACTTGTGCTTCAAAGTAGCACCATGTTATTCATATAGAGAGTCTCCTATATTGTCACTTTCATATACTAGTGGGAATTTTCATTATAGAACTTGGCTTGTATATTCCAACGATGGGCTTCCTCAAATGCCCTAGGTCTTCGTGAGCAAGCAAGTTGGATGCCCACCCACTAGTTTCTTTTGTTGAGCTTTCATACATTTATAGCTCTAGTGCATCCGTTGCATGGCAATCCCTACTCCTCGCATTAACATCAATTGATGGGCATCTCCATAGCCTGTTGATTAGCCGCGTCGATGTGAGACTTTCTCTTTTTTTGTCTTCTCCACATAACCTCTATCATTATATTCTATTCCATCCATAGTGCTATATCCATGGCTTGTGCTCATGTATTGCGTGAGGGTTGAAAAAGCTGAAGCGCGTTAAAAAGTATGAACCCATTGCTCGGCTTGTCATCGGGGTTGTGCATGATGGGGGCATTTTGTGTGACGAAAATGAAGCATGGCCAAACTATATGATTTTGTAGGAATAAGCTTGCTTTTGGCCTTGTTGTTTTGAAAAGACATGATTGTTTTATTAGTACGCTCGAAGTATTATTGTTTTTTATGTCAAATGATAGACTATTGCTTTGAATCACTCGTGCCTTAATATTCATGCCATGATTAGACATATGATCAAGATTATGCTAGGTAGCATTCCACATCAAAAATTATGTTTATTCATTTACCTACTCGAGGACGAGCAGGAATTAAGCTTGGGGATGCTGATACGTCTCCGTCGTATCAATAATTTTTGATTGTTCCATGCCAATATTATTCAACTTTCATATACTTTTGGCAACTTTTTATATTATTTTTTGGGACTAACATATTGATCCAGTGCCCAGTGCCAGTTCCTGTCTGTTGCATGTTTTATGTTTCGTAGAAACCCCATATAAAACGGAGTCCAAACGGGATAAAAACGGATGGATAATTATTTTGGAATATTTATGATTTTTGGGAAGTAAAATCAACGCGAGACGGTGCCCGAGGGGGCCAGGAGATAGGGGGCGCGCCCTAGGGAGGCAGGCGCGCCCTGGACTCTCCTGGCCCCCCCGTAAGGCGGTTGGCGCTCTTCTTTTGCCGCAAGAAATCTAATTTTATTAGAAAGATCTGGGCGACAGATTCACCCCAATCGGAGTTACGGATCTCCGGATATTAAAGAAACGGTGAAGGGGTAGAATCTGAGAACGCAGAAACAGAGAGATAGATCCAATCTTGGAGGGGCTCTCGCTCCTCCCACACCATGGGAACCAAGGACCAGAGGGGAAACCCTTCTCCCATCTAGGGAGAAGGTCAAGGAAGAAGAAGAAGTAGGGGGGCTCTCTCCCCCTTGCTTCCTACCACCACTTTTCCACACTTGCTATATTTACTTTATTGCTTCTTTATCTAAACAGCCCCTAGCTTTTATTTACGTGTTCTTTATTATCTTTCAAACCTATCCTATCACACCTACAAGGTACTTCTAGTTTCATACTTGTTCTAGGTAAAGCGAACATCAAGCGTGCGTAGAGTCGTATCAGTGGCCGATAGGACTTGAGAGAGTATTTGTTCTACCTTTAGCTCCTCGTTGGGTTCGACACTCTTACTTATTGAAAGAGGCTACAACTATCCCGTATACTTGCGGGTTATCAGGGACCGACCAGGTCAACTCGGTGAGACCGATGTGCTAGGGTTAGGGAAAAACCTCATCTCAGTGAGACCAATTGCATCAACTCGGTGAGACCGATTTCAACAATAAGAAAACAAAGACTTGGTCAAGCAAACTCAGTGGGACCGACTGCATTTCTTGGTGAGACCGAAATAATTGCAATATGTAACAGAGAGTTTGCAGGGCCATCTCGGTGAGATCGAGATCCCATCGGTGAGATTGAACTGATTAGGGTTTCTGGCAGTGGCTATGTCAAGTGAACTCGGTGGCGCCGGATAGATAAAATCGGTGCGGCCGAGTTTGACTTTAGGTTTACGACATGTGGAAATGAGAAAGTGGTTGAGGGCTTTGGAGCATATCATTAAGCAGTTTGAGCAAGCAAGCCATTAAGCAACACCTCATCCTCTTTTAATAGCATTGGCTTTTCCTATGGACTCAATGTGATCTTGGATCACTAAAATGAAAATGTAGAGTCTTGAGCTTTGCCAATGCTTGTCCTTAGCATCTTGAAGGGGTTCCACATCCTCTTGTCCTGCCACTCCAATGTTGAACTTATCTGAAACATACTAGATAGAAATATTAGTCCAACAAGAGATATGTTGACATTTACCAAAATCACTCAGGGAGCACTTGTGCTTTCATACATTCTTCAACTAAAAAGGGGTGTGCTGGAGGTATAATTAATTAACCTAATCTATGATCTCCGATGCCCATTTCCCGTGTCCGGCTGAGCCGAACAGAAGCTTATTCTCTAGCACACCTCTCCGACTCCATGTTGCCACCTAGAAGCTAATCCGCCGTCAATGCTCAACCCGCCCAGCTTGGCTTCAACCGAAGGGTAGCAGCGGTGGCCTTACTTGGACCCGAGCGGCGGTGACCTACCGTGCTATACTCTTCCTCGTTTTCTATGTGGCGTGGCCTCGTCGGCAGTGGGGAGGGGCCTCGACGGAGCCGGCGATGTCATATATCTCGTTGTTGACGGGGCGGTGCCTCGGCAGAGCAGGGGAAATCCTCCCCCTCGTTGTTGGCAGGAAGGGGCCTCGGCGGAGCCGGCATGTCCTCTGCCTCGTTGTTGGCGGGGCGGGGCCTTGCCGAAGCCGGCCAAGTCTTCCCCCTCGGTGCTGGCGATGTGAGGCCTCGGCGGAGCCGGCGATGTCCTCTGCCTCGTTGTTGGTAGGGCGGCGCCTCGGCGGAGTAGGGCCTCGCCGAAGCCAGCGAAGTCCTCTGCCTCGGTGCCGCCGGGGTGGGGCCTTGGCTGAGCTGGCATTGTCCTCCGCCTCGTCATCGGTCTTGCCAAACAGCGCCTCGCCCGCTTCATCGTCCACTTTGTAGGAGTTTGCAACCTCTGCCACCCGCATGTGGTACCACCAGCGTGCGTGGAGGCTCTCGCGGGCGGAGTGGTACGACTCGAGCAGCGCCACCTGCTTTGCCCGCTCCACGGCGATCTGCTCCTTCGCCTGCAGGTGCTCCTGGAGGAGATGGTGGTTGTAGGCGGCGTCGGCCTGCGCCTCCCGGAACTACTCCTCATGCTTCTGCCTCATCGTGTCCATGTATTGGGCACGAGCCTCGCTGATGGTCATGGTGCAATGCACCAGCGAGGATGGAGCGGAGGAGGGGGTTGGCATCGGATCGTCAACTACCATGTTCTCCATTGGGACGTTGTCGTTCTTCTGCTGCCTACCGGCCAGCCAGTCGGCAGCAATGGCTGCCATCTCCTTCTGGTCCATCGTCCGCCCATCCCGAAGAGCGCTGGAGCATGAGGAAGCTATGGTGGGTAGTAGTGGTGTGGACAGGAGAAAGGGAACGGAGGCTGATGAATGCGGCTATGGCCGGCGCAACAGTTTATATAGCAATGGTGGGCGACAGAGGGATGGATGGGTGGCGCCGGAGTAGCCGCCTCGGCAACCGCGTATCTCTAAGGTGGGCGGCAGACGGACGAACGGACGACACTTGTGTCGTTTGAACACGTAGCAATCGCCTACATCGGAAAGCGACGCTGGTGGGCTGACCGTTTCGGGCGAAAAGCGCGCGCGGGCGAGGGAGGCGGTCTGAGTGGGCCAAGGCGGTCAGATTCGTGCTTGGCAATGGTCCAGGCGTCCAGCGGCCGGACATGCTGGCTCGCGAGCAAGCTCGCCAAGCTGAGCTATGACAATCAGACGATGGACGTGGCTTCCGACCAGGAGCTGGCGGCACCGCCTAAGCCGATTCATGCCGTGTTCACCATAGAGCAGGTGCGGACGCACTTCGACGCCTCAATGGCGGAAGAGCTACCAGCATAGGAGGACGTGCGCTGCAACCTCTGTCCCTTCAATGAGCACCGGCTCGCGGAAAGACGAATCGCCGGCGAACAAGAGAACGATAATGCCGTTGCGGACATGTGGCCCTACGGTCCTGGCTTCTTGAATGAGCAGCAGGTGCTGTATTAGACCATCCGTAGGGCCCGCGAGGCCCTCTCCGTCGTCCTTCGAGTTGTTGCGCTCACCGTGGCGCCGCCGTCTCGCGTTGTCAACATGGTCAATGAACAAGAGGAATCAGGAGATGACTTTAATTGAAGAGGATGATAGTGGATCCCACCAGGGCCATAGCCGCACATACGCAAGTGCCTCCTTATTAGTATATACAACTATTATTTTTTTGCTTCCTCCTGGTTTCCCGACATCACGGTCCCACACCATTATCAACCTATATAGTGAATAAACGAGAGAATTGCACAAGGAGCGGCCGACAGCTGGTACCCAGCAGATTGAGCAGTATTTGTGTTTTTGAGGTGTGAGCAGAGTTTTTCTTGAGCGATGTTTTTGTTGTTGTTCAGAGGAGCAGGGTATCAACTGGGCGGGCCGTGGCCCAACTGGCCCAGGCTATTATTTTATGTCGATCAAATATCCAACCCAGATATTACTATTTAAATGTGAAAAGACTAGCCCAGCTATTCTATTTTTGTGGAATACCCAACCCAGGTCAACTTGCTATTCTCCGGGCCGCATTAGACTTGCTAAGAAAATGGGCTTTAAGAAATAATAAATGGGCCGTAATTAAAAAAATTGTCTGTAAATATAAAAAACGCACCGAACAGGTACATTTTTTAATTCTTCTAAAAAAGGTTACATTTTTTAATTTCATTACTTGACGCGCTTACAAAATTTCGTTGGATTTTTACCTAATATAAATATATTTTGAAATTATATTTAATCCGACTCTAAATTTCGGGTTAAAAAATATTTCAGATCCCATCAAAATGTTGGAAATTTTGTTGATTTTTTGAGCGGTTGGCTGAAATCATTAACAAAGTCCTAGCTAGAAAATGGGTTGTAATTTAAACAAACAGTAAATGGGCTGAGTAAATTCCATTCGAATTAAAAAATGGGGTTGTACATTATAACAAATCACAAATGGGCTATATGTTCTCTGCCACAGATGTGATGGTCACTTGTGGGCCTACTAAGTTGACTCATACGCAAGGCTTTATCAACTTATAGTCAACACACATCCCTCAAAAAAAACTTATAGTCAACACACGATTCTACTAGAAGTGGCCGCTGGATGTCCATCTAACGGCCGTGGTGCTTCTTCAATCTCGGATATTGATGCTTCAGCCACCCAAACCACCACCGGCGGTACGCCTGCTACCGCCTCCCGTGGCCGGCCATCCTGCTTCTTCAACCTTTGTTCTTGCTCCTGTCTCCCGTGGGCGGCAGTGCTGCCGCGCACCCGAACCAGTCAAGTTTCCCACTCCTTTCCATCTGTGACTCCACTGCCACATCTTCCCCACCTCCTGGTCGTTCCAGTCAGGGGCCTCGCCGTCGTCCACTGACCTTGGTGTGCTTGACACGGTGTGGTCAACATGGTTAACAAACGAGAGTCATCGGAAGATGACTGTACGTGAGAGCCCCGACAGTGGGGACACACCACGCCCATGGACGCATGCATGCAACTGCATCCTTTTTACCCTGAAAAATAATGTTTTCTCCCCGTGACAGTTGGGACCCACCAGCTACATCTTTGCACGCAAGGAAGTGCGTCCTTATTACGGGTAAAAAAATGATTCCCCCCCCGACAGCTGGGACCCAGCAGCTATATCTTCGCACGCAAGGAAGTGCGTCCTTATCCTCCCTGACAGCTAGGACCCACCCGGTCGAAGCGTACGTAGCGTTGTCTGTCTTATCACGAACGTGTATGTACATACTAGTCGACCAGTCGCTCTACAACGATGAACCGTGGCCGAGTAAGTAGCGGCACATGTCATAGTAAGCCCCACACATAGCAGTTCAGGCTGTCCCGTCTAAACCGTGTACACGTACATACAACCACACGCCAAAAAAATCTGGCCACATACGTACATGAGCGGGGTCTCGAAACGCATACTCGCGCATATGGACGGCCAGGGCTCGTGTACATGGAGAGGCAATAGACGGCAGCGACGTTGTCTTGTTCATCTTCAGCTAATTAACTGGCTGGGTTGGAACGGAGGAAACAACATCGTGTTCGCCAGGAGCCAAGTGACTGGGTCGGAATGCGTCCTATTCATCGGGAGGAAACAAACTGGGTTGGAATGGATCGTGTTCAATGGGAGCCAACTGGCTTGGACGGAATAGCCGGAACGGGGTCTGGCGTACCGCAAAATGGAGGAAAACGGCCTTGTGTTCGACCGTGTATGGTCAAAACGGGGTCCTGTTCATCGGGAAGGGTCTGGCGTACTGCAAAACGGAGCAAACAGACTTGTGTTCGAGCTCCTATGGTCGAAACAGGGTGCTGTTTATCGGGAGGGGTGTGGCGTACCGCAAAACGGAGGAAACAAACTTCTCTTCGACCTCCTACGGTTGAAACGGGGGTCCTGTTCATCGGGAGGGGTGTGGCGTACTGCATAATGGGACTCCATGAGCTACTATTCATCCACCGTCTACTGCCTCGCTCCAGCCTCGCTCCAGCCTCCATGGGTTCCGTTTCATCCACCGTCGACCACCTCCAGCCTCCACCTGCGATAGTTCATCCATGACGTCTCCCTCCTACCTCCACCAGCTACTGTTCATCCACGGGCTCCTGTTCATCCAGCCTCCACCGGCTACTATTCAACCACCCCTCCACGGGCTACTGTTCATCCAGCCCTCCACCGGCTACTGTTCAACCAGCCCTCCATGGGGTCCTATTCATCCACCCCAACCGGCTCGATCGGGGTCCTGTTCATCCAGCGGCAACGGCCTCTACCCCCACGGGGTCCTGTTCATCCAACCCCCACAGGGAACTGTTCATCCAACCCCCAACAACGCTCACTGTTCATCAAGAGGCAGGTTCGATCGGCTTCAGTTAGCAGCAGTAGCGAAGGAATCACCCTATTGGGTTTAGTTAATAGCCAGGGACCAATCGATCGCTCGGGTTCAGTAACGCGTAGCCAGTGCAATCGCTCGGATTCAGTAGGCGAATGCCTCGCTCGGGTTCAGTTAGAGCCCAATGATACGTCTCCAACGTATCTATAATTTTTGATTGTTCCATGCTATTCTGTTAACTGTTTTGGATGTTTATGGGCTTTACTTTACATATTTAAATCATTTTTGGGACTAACCTATTAACCGGAGGCCCAACCCATATTGTTGTTTTCTTGCCTATTTCAGTGTTTCGAAGAAAAGGGATATCAAATGGAGTCCAAATGGAATGAAACCTTTGGGAAACTTATTTTTGGAACAAAAGCAATCCAGGGAACTTGGTGTCACATCCCTAGTTCTGGCCTGACCTATGCTTGCTTCTATGTGTGCATCATGTTTAAATTCAAATGAAATTTGAAGTGAGGAATTTTCAAAAGCCTCAGGAAACCTCTAAAAATAACCAACATTTAAATCTTCTCAAATGAGTCCAAGAAAATGTTCCTGTTATTCCATAGAAATATTGGTAAGAGGTAAAATTCAAACCAATATTTTTGGAGTCACGGAGATAATTATTTTGGCCATTTGAATTAATCCAATAACTATTTGCTTTGGATTTATATTTAATATATATTAAATATGACTCCAATAATTCTGGAAGTTTGTGAGTGGCTTTGTATATATTTTAGCAAGCCACATAAAAACCTACAGAATTTATTAAAATGATTTAGTGTCTAAAACTAAATCAAAACAAACTGAGGAAAATAGAAAACAGAATTAAATAGAAATAAGAGAGAAAGGCCAGGAGGCCACTTACCTGGCTGGGCCAGCCCACCTGGCCCGTGCCAGTCACCCTCCTCCTTGCGCCAGAAGGACGTCGGCGTGTCGACGCGCGCGCGCCCGAACTCCACCTCCTGCTTCCACCTCCTCCTGCCTCTCTGCTTGCTTCCCCGACCCCCTGGAGATGCCACACACCTCCCTGGCGCCACGCCCACTTCTCCCTCCGTCCCTATCCCCCTCTGCTCTCTCTCCCTCCCGCGACCGAACGGAGCCCGTCGCCGCCGACCAGCGCTCGCGCGGCCGCAGCCATCCCGAAGCCTCTCCGACACGCCCTCGAGCTCCGTCGGTCCTCCCTCGTCCTCCTCGTCGTCTCACGAGACCAGAAGAGCCCCGGAACGCCGCCCCCGACGTTTTCCCCCTCCTCGGCCGCCGGAGATCCGCCTCGCCGTCCCGCTCGCTCCGACGCTTCCCCGGCCCCGTCGTCTGCACCGGCCAACTCCCCGTGAGCTCCTCTTCCTTCTCCCCCTCTCCGTTCTCTCGTTTGCACGGCGTAGTTGCCGCCTTGCCAACGACCGAAACCCGCCGCCGCCCGCGCTCGTCGCCGGCGAAGCCTCGGTGACCTTTTGGTCCCGTGCGTGCGCCCGTTGCGCTCGCAACGTTCCGTAGAGCAGAACTAGCATGACAGCCGGCTCGTTTGCAAGCCGCAGCGCCAACCCCGCACCCACCCGTAGCTCCGGCCGCCGCCACGAGCTCGACTCCGGCGAGCATGATCCACCCCAGCCCCTCCCATTTGGCTCTCTGGATGCGCAAGAGCGAGGGCTATGCCCTGGTGCCCTCAGCGCGCGAATCCGATGCCCCTAGCGCAAGTCCGGCGTGCCCCCGCCGTGCTCTGTGGTCGTCGCCGGCTAATCTCCGGCCAGCTGACGTGGCTGGCTTAATTAGCCACTAACCACCGCATCGTGTCACAGACAGCCGGGCCCCACCGCTTAACTAACCGGCTAACTAAAATAGATTAAGTTTAATCTAATTGCAGTGGCCCCACGCGTCAGCTTTGACCGCGCTGACGTGGCCGTTGACTGGGCCCACATGTCAGCGACACAAACTCGTCTGAGACACTGACGTGTGGACCCCACTGGCCAGGCTTGACCTGGACCAGCCCTGTTGACTTTCTGACGTCACTAATACGTCATGCTGACGCAGTATTTGTTTCTGGAATTTAAATAAATCTTAAATGATTTATTATTTTCAGAAAAATGTCCAAAACTTCTAAAATTCATAGAAATTCAACCGTAACTCCAAATGAAATAAATTATATATGAAAAATGATCAGAAAAATCCAATCTATCCATCTGTATCATTTTCATGCATGCTAGAACAACTTATAACTGCTGTTTAGCACAAATCATATAAATGGCATTTGAATTTCACATATGGAGTTTGGATTTGAACTTAGGGTTCAAACCAACTTCATTTAACTTTGTTGCTAGCTGCACTAGCTCAAAACACCAGCATGTTGCCATGTCATGATCATGCATCATAATGTGCATTGCATTGATTGTGTTTCTCTCTGTTGCCGGTAATTGTTCCCTCTCCGTAGACGTGGTTTCGACGATGAGATCGATGACACCGATGAAGAGCTATACTATCTTCAAAAGTGCCAGGCAAGCAAAACCTCCTTGTTCATTCTGATAAAATCCCACTCTCTCGCTCCTGCTCTCTTTTACTGCATTAGGACAACAATGATTCATGTGTTACTTGCTGTGGTAGTTGAACCCCTTTATCCTTTGCATGACCTGTCATTGCCACAGTAAATAGATGAAACCCACTAGCATGAGTAGGAGTTGTTTGAGCCCTGTTGTGCCTACTCATTCATGCTTGTTTGTCATGCCTGCTACTGCTTAGAGTTGAGTCAGGTCTGATTCATCGGGGATGAATTGGAGGTGTGTGAACATGTCCTATTGTTGTGAGCTAAGTGTGTGAACACGATTTGGTAAAGGTAGCGGTGAGAGGCCATGTAGGAGTACATGGTGGGTTGTCTCATTGCAGCCGTCCTCAGGAACTGAGTTCTGTGTTTGTGATCCATGACCAGTTACTACCACACATTGGGTTCCGGTAACTCGACCCCTCTCGACTTATTAATCAACTGATCTCTGTCCAGGAGTTGCAACTAGTTTCTGGTGTTTGTAGGTAGTGTTAGTAGTCTACCAAGTGGCACCCGGTACAGGTGGGCTTGGGACAGACTAGGCACAGTGGCCCGGTGTACCAAGTAGCACCCGGATGGTGGGCTTGGGAACCCTGCACACATCGTTTGGGGCCGTGAGCGACACCCCGGCCGGATCTCCTTGCGGATGGAACCCGAATAGGCGATAAACCTGGACGAGAGACTTGTGTGGTTAGTCAGGTCGTGGCCGACTCCCTCGCTAGGCTTCCGCTTGAAGGTTGCCGAGATACACGAGGTGTACATGGCGGTAAGTGGCGAGAGCGTGTGTGAAGAAGTACACCCTTGCAGGGTTAATATGATCTATTCGAATAGCCGTGTCCGCGGTAAAGGACTTCTGGGTTGCCTGTACAGTTCATAGACAAGTGAAAGTGGATACTCTAAAATACGCAAGATAAGCGTGAGTGCTATGGATGGCGTTCTCGTAGGGAGACAGGAGCGGATCCATAGTGGTGTATTGATATGGTGAATATGTGGACTCGTGTGCGCCACCTCAAAAGAGTTACTTGCAGTCGTAGTTCAGGATAGCCACCGAGTCAAAGCTGGCTTGCTGCAGTTAAACCCCACCATCCCCTTTGTTGATAATGATGCATATGTAGTTAGTTCTGATGTAAGTCTTGCTGGGTACATTTGTACTCACGTTGCTTAATTTATGTTTTTGCAGAGAGACTTCAGTCTCACTAGTAGTTCCACGTGGACTTCGACGTTTAGCTTGTTACCTCAGCTACGATCTTGTGCCCTCGGCAGGATCTGGTAGATAGTCAGGCTTCTCAGCCTCTTTCATTTGTAGATGTCTGTACTCAGACATATTAGCTTCCGCTTGTGCTTTGACTTGTATGCTCTGAATGTTGGGTCATGAGACCCCTGTTTGTAATATCTCGCTCCTCGGAGCCTATTGAATAAATACTTGAGTCGTAGAGTCATGTTGTGATGACATGTTGTATTTGCACATATCGAGCATATTGTGTGTATGTTATTGAAATGCTTGGTATGTGTGGGATCTGACTATCTAGTTGTTTATCTTTAGTAGCCTCTCTTACCGGGAAATGTCTCCTAGTGTTTCCATTGAGCCTTGGTAGATTGCTACTGCTCCGGAACACTTAGGCTGGCCGGCATGTGTCCTTCTTCGTTCCAGTGTCTGTCCCTTCGGGGAAATGTCACGCATTGAGTACCGGAGTCCTGCTAGCCCAGAGCTACAGCCCGGACCCACTTGCTGATGACTGACACGTTTGATGCTGGGTCATGGATGCCTGTTCCTGTAAGTCTGTGCCACTTTGGGTTTACGACTAGCCATGTCAGCCCGGGCTCCTTATCATATGGATGCTAGCGACACTATCATATACGTGTGCCAAAAGGCGCAAACGGTCCCGGGCAAAGGTAAGGCGACACCCGTGGGGATACCGTGCGTGAGGCCGCAAAGTGATATGATGTGTTACATGCTAGATCGATGTGGTATTGAGTCGGGGTCCTGACAGCTTTGGTATCAGAGCTTGACTGCCTGTAGGACTACCAAGCCAAACTGGTCAAAGTTGAGTCTAGAAATTCTTTAGTTATATAAGGGAATTGATTGTGGGATGGAACGTAAGGCTCTTTTTACTCCTTTACCTTATGTCCTTCTAATCTGAGTCACCCTCTTCTTCTCTACGGGGTTAAGAACTAGGCCTTCTCTTCTTTCTATCAGGATCACGTGTTACTAATCTGTAGACTTGTAAGATTGTTGGACTTAAGCAACGTTTCAGTTCCTATTACTTCCGTATGTTAATTGTTGATCTCGAAACCTTGATATTGTGCTTCTGAGTGGTTATGCCACCATTTTTGTGAATGTCTCAAATCTTTTCTGAGCATTTACAGCCGTTATGCTGTCCGAGTCATCCCAGGTTTCTAAACAGTCTGATGCATTTGCAAATCCCTTCTTCCCGTTCCCGATGTCCTTTTGGTCAGATTAATCACACAAATTAGTGAGTTGAGGTACTTTATTGCCTCGACATATATGTTGGAGTTAATAGTTATGACCCTAAGTGCTTAGGGGATCATCTAGTGGTCTAGCCATGATTTGTGTCCCAGTGTGATGATTCTGGCCTTTATTCTCGAAAGCATCCCGTGATGCCACTTAGTAGTAGGTATTCTACTCCTGGGTTTTGAACCCAAGATTCACCCTACTTACCTCGTGTTGATAGTGTTGCTAGTTCCTTTAGGATATTAGTAACCTTTGCGATAGTCCTCGAGGTCCGTGGTATTTTGTTCTTCCAAATACCATGAACCATTCTTGGCAGGAGTTCTTTTGAACCTAAAGATCACAACCAGAGTGCTCTTGATGAGTTCTCCATTCTATATTGTGAATCTGCCAGTTCTACCTTCTGCATGGGTTATCCGGAAGAAATGTTGAGCTTTGCTCGACATACTAATCTATGCATCCACGACTCAGAAAGATATATGTTCCTTTGAGTTGTCTCTCTTCAGTCGTATTCCGATCTTCGTCTATCAATTGATAGTTAGGAGTAATTGTGCATTCGTGTTATCGATGCTTATTATTCTTGTGGTCCGTCAAGCCATTCCATTTCGGAATGACTAGGAGAAACAAACTCCAGTACCTTATCCATTTCTAGGATTTGGTCAAAGCAGTTGTATTCTGCAGATCAAAATGCCAATCCAACTTTTGTTCTGTTCCACCTCGGAGTATCACCCTCTTTCATCACAAGAGTATCGTGAGAATTGCCCACCCTCTTATGAATTCTTGATACAGTGATACTTCTCGCCATCATTATTCATTCCTCGGTTCCGTGTTGTCGCAACCGGGTTGCCGACAAGTGAATCGTGATGTGTGGAATCAATACTCCTAGCAACTATGTTGCTTGGTAGTTAATGGACAATAATCTTATCCTTACGTGTTGATTGTTGAATCATCACCCTAAGGTTGATCGTGCTACCTAGTCCATATTTCTGGTGCACACTTCGATCAATGAGTTAGGATTGTGCCAATCCCTCGCTTATTCGATCATATCGTTTTTCCCTGAAAAACAGGATTGTTCCCAGGCTTAATAACATATCGGTGGTTCGTGATTTTCTGAATATCTTCTTGGAAGTACCACCAGGTTGACACCTGACCGCTATGTTGAGCTCGTGATCAAGTTGGTTTCTTGTAAACCACCCATTCTCCAGGATTCTGTGTTGGATACCCTGAACTAGTTGGTTGAGCTAAACAACTTGGAGAGTTGGAAGATAAAAGCTTGTCTGATTTAGTTCATGTTAAGGGATATCTTTTTGTGTGTGTGTGTGTGTGTTGAAGAAAGATGATATCTTCATCAATTGGTCCTTGTGATCAGTTGTTGGACCTATTGTCTTACCCCATCTTTGATTTGAGTGTGGGCTATCCTTAAATCAAATCAGAACCAATGATATTCGTAATGTTGTCTTACTCGTGGTTGATTCCTCGAGCATACACCATTACATCTTTTGGTCTGACCAATACTATCACCTTGTTCACATAGTTATGGAATTCCATCTCCATGGGAACCTGGATGAATTGTTGTTGATCCCATTGACAACATCCTTATCTCCTCCATGATTTTGTTGAACATTAAGCTAGTGTTGGAAACTTGTGTAAGCATTATCTTCATGACTCGTTCGTGAAGCATATGTTTGGACAAAAGAAGTGAGTCCCTCTAATTCATGTGCACTTGATGCAAGTTGCCGCCATGAATTTGAGAAGGCTTGTTTTACCTCCTTTGGAATCATCCCAAGTCAGTCATGCACGTGCGAAGAATTCTGTGGTCTGTTAGACTGATCATCTTCATTCCATATGTATATCCTAGCACACCAAGCCACTGATTGAGTTGTTCAAAGATAAAGGAGTCTGTCCAAGGTGAACTCTTTGGACTTCCACGCGTGGAGACTTCGATGTCATTAATGATGGTTCCCCACCTGAACTCGGTAGTGTTTTATTGTAAGACTACCATGTGATAATGTTTGTCTGGGACAACGTGTTCACATGTGTGTAGCAGAACCAGCTCATGTTTTGGAGCTTGCTATCATAGTTCATTTCCCGAGAATCTCGTAACGTCATCTCGTCGATTTGTGTTGCAAACTTTCATTTTTCTTTCTAGACTCGATGAGTCTGGAATATCCTGACACCAGCCAGATCTCAATCTCAGGCAGATATGATGGTTGGAACATTTCCCAAGAACTATAATATTGGTCTCTTGATAATCAGTAAAGTGGATGTCGTGGCCAACACACCCAGCCGGAAGACCTATTATTGTAGTATCTTGATTGAGGAAGTTGGCCACCTCCCCATAAGGACTTCGTAGGATTTACTCCCTAGCTATGCCTTATGATTTTTGTGTTTCTGAAGTACGACCTTTACTTGATGTTCTAGATACCAGACCATTTCAAGAAATGGGATACGCTAGTACATCAAGGAGAACATTAGAAGCGGAGTGCTAAATGTCTCTCGGTCGATCATCCAGATTTCGTCCCCTTGGCCTCGCTAAGGTGAAATCTGAGAAAGTGTTATCCCCCTTTGCATCTGCATCATCCATCGCTAGTCATCATGGTAGTATGTTGTGTTGTCAGCACCCTTGACATGGATGTTGGTAAAACCTTGATGATTATGGAAATGCTCAAGTTCTTGAGAGAACGCACAAGCGCTAGGTGTTATCATCGGCACTAACTGGATTGCTCTCAGTTTCCTCGGCAATGCTATGACCTTTTCAAACAGTGAATTCACTCTTTATTGTTGGGTTCTTCCCCAGTTACCAGAATCATTCCCAGCATTTGCATTTTGTTCCTAGCTTGCACCGCCAATGTGCCATTCCACCATGGGTCTCTTCCATTTTCGGTGGTAAGAAAATTCATCCATTACGTTGTCTTCAACAAGGTAATCCACATCATCCAAGTCCGAGTATGCCATTCTACCGACCCCCTCCAAACGATCGCTCGAGAATTGCCTTAGGCTGGTTTAAAGAGTTTCAATGATCTCTGAATCAAAGGTAATTCTTTTTGCCACTTAAGGGGATATATCTACGAGTCATCATCCCTAAGGTGCCTCATTGTGGTATCATGGCAACTCAACTCCTCGCTACGTTGACAATCGTTCACCACCTTCTCAAGCATGAAATTGTTGTCTACCTAGTGAACCTTCGTCATCTGTTCCACTCCATCCTCTAGATGTGTGCTTCGTGTCTCAGCTCAAGAGATGTTGCTATGTTTCCTTTCGTGAGTTGATCCCGAGTAGTTCGATCTTTGAGGAGATCGATTCCGTAGAGTTTCCTTCTGTCATCGTCATGTTGGATGGAGATTTCGAAGGCAAGACATCAAGTTCAATTTGAGCCGGACAACCAACAACCTCGAGAAGGCAGTTGGATCATGAAGTTTGTGTTACTTAGTGTCCCCTTTGTCTTCTTACCTCGCGTCTTGAATCTCGGGACGAGATTCTTGTTTAGTGGGGGTGAGTTGTCACATCCCTAGTTCTGGCCTGACCTATGCTTGCTTCTATGTGTGCATCATGTTTAAATTCAAATGAAATTTGAAGTGAGGAATTTTCAAAAGCCTCAGGAAACCTCTAAAAATAACCAACATTTAAATCTTCTCAAATGAGTCCAAGAAAATGTTCCTGTTATTCCATAGAAATATTGGTAAGAGGTAAAATTCAAACCAATATTTTTGGAGTCACAGAGATAATTATTTTGGCCATTTGAATTAATCCAATAACTATTTGCTTTGGATTTATATTTAATATATATTAAATATGACTCCAATAATTCTGGAAGTTTGTGAGTGGCTTTGTATATATTTTAGCAAGCCACATAAAAACCTACAGAATTTATTAAAATGATTTAGTGTCTAAAACTAAATCAAAACAAACTGCGGAAAATAGAAAACAGAATTAAATAGAAATAAGAGAGAAAGGCCAGGAGGCCACTTACCTGGTTGGGCCGGCCCACCTGGCCCGTGCCAGTCACCCTCCTCCTTGCGCCAGAAGGACGTCGGCATGTCGACGCGCGCGCGCCCGAACTCCACCTCCTGCTTCCACCTCCTCTTGCCTCTCTGCTCGCTTCCCCGACCCCCTGGAGATGCCACGCACCTCCCTGGCGCCACGTCCACTTCTCCCTCCGTCCCTATCCCCCTTTGCTCTCTCTCCCTCCCGCGACAGAACGGAGCCCGTCGCCGCCGACCAGCGCTCGCGCGGCCGCAGCCATCCCGAAGCCTCTCCAACACGCCCTCGAGCTCCGCCGGTCCTCCCTCGTCCTCCTCGTCATCTCACGCGACCAGAAGAGCCCCGGAACGCCGCCCCCGACGTTTTCCCCCTCCTCGGCCGCTGGAGATCCGCCTCGCCGTCCCGCTCGCTCCGACGCTTCCCCAGCCCTGTCGTCTGCACCGGCCAACTCCCCGTGAGCTCCTCTTCCTTCTCCCCCTCTCCGTTCTCTCGTTTGCACGACGTAGTTGCCGCCTTGCCAACGACCGAAACCCGCCGCCGCCCGCGCTCGTCGCCGGCGAAGCCTCGATGACCTTTTGGTCCAGTGCGTGTGCCCGTTGCGCTCGCAACGTTCCGTAGAGCAGAACTAGCATGACAGCCGGCTCGTTTGCAAGCCGCAGCGCCAACCCCGCACCCACCCGTAGCTCCGGCCGCTGCCACGAGCTCGACTCCGGCGAGCATGATCCACCCCAGCCCCTCCCATTTGGCTCTCTGGATGCGCAAGAGCGAGGGCTATGCCCTGGTGCCCTCAGCGCGTGAATCCGATGCCCCTAGCGCAAGTCCGGCGTGCCCCCGCCGTGCTCTGTGGTCATCGCCGGCTAATCTCCAGCCAGCTGATGTGGCTAGCTTAATTAGCCACTAACCACCGCATCGTGTCACAGACAGCCGGGCCCCACCGCTTAACTAACCGGCTAACTAAAATAGATTAAGTTTAATCTAATTGCAGTGGCCCCACGCGTCAGCTTTGACCGCGCTGACGTGGCCGTTGACTGGGCCCACATGTCAGCGACACAAACTCGTCTGAGACACTGACGTGTGGACCCCACTGGCCAGGCTTGACCTGGACCAGCCCCGTTGACTTTCTGACGTCACTAATACGTCATGCTGACGCAGTATTTGTTTCTGGAATTTAAATAAATCTTAAATGATTTATTATTTTCAGAAAAATGTCCAAAACTTCTAAAATTCATAGAAATTCAACCGTAACTCCAAATGAAATAAATTATATATGAAAAATGATCAGAAAAATCCAATCTATCCATCTGTATCATTTTCATGCATGTTAGAACAACTTATAACTGCTGTTTAGCACAAATCATATAAATGGCATTTGAATTTCACATATGGAGTTTGGATTTGAACTTAGGGTTCAAACCAACTTCATTTAACTTTGTTGCTAGCTGCACTAGCTCAAAACACCAGCATGTTGCCATGTCATGATCATGCATCATAATGTGCATTGCATTGATTGTGTTTCTCTCTGTTGCCGGTAATTGTTCCCTCTCCGTAGACGTGGTTTCGACGATGAGATCGATGACACCGATGAAGAGCTATATTATCTTCAGAAGTGCCAGGCAAGCAAAACCTCCTTGTTCATTCTGATAAAATCCCACTCTCTCGCTCCTGCTCTCCTTTACTGCATTAGGACAACAACGATTCATGTGTTACTTGCTGCGGTAGTTGAACCCCTTTATCCTTTGCATGACCTGTCATTGCCACAGTAAATAGATGAAACCCACTAGCATGAGTAGGAGTTGTTTGAGCCCTGTTGTTCCTACTCATTCATGCTTGTTTGTCATGCCTGCTACTGCTTAGAGTTGAGTCAGGTCTGATTCATCGGGGATGAATTGGAATATGGTGAACATGTCCTATTGTTGAGAGCTAAGTGTGTGAACACGATTTGGTAAAGGTAGCGGTGAGAGGCCATGTAGGAGTACATGGTGGGTTGTCTCATTGCAGCCGTCCTCAGGAACTGAGTTCTGTGTTTGTGATCCATGACCAGTTACTACCACACATTGGGTTCCGGTAACTCGACCCCTCTCGACTTATTAATCAACATGATCTCTGTCCAGGAGTTGCAACTAGTTTCTGGTGTTTGTAGGTAGTGTTAGTAGTCTACCAAGTGGCACCCGGTACAGGTGGGCTTGGGATAGACTAGGCACAGTGGCACGGTGTACCAAGTGTAGATCCACCCGTCGAGGTGGGCTTGGGAACCCTGCACACATTGTTTGGGGCCGTGAGCGACACCCCGGCCGGATCTCCTTGCAGATGGAACCCGAATAGGCGATAAACCTGGACGAGAGACTTGTGTGGTTAGTCAGGTCGTGGCCGACTCCCTCGCCAGGCTTCCGCTTGAAGGTTGCCGAGATACACGAGGTGTACATGGCGGTAAGTGGCAAGAGCGTGTGTGAAGAAGTACACCCCTGCAGGGTTAATATGATCTATTCGAATAGCCGTGTCCGCGGTAAAGGACTTCTGGGTTGCCTGTACATTTCATAGACAAGTGAAAGTGGATACTCTAAAATACGCAAGATAAGCGTGAGTGCTATGGATGGCGTTCTCGTAGGGAGACGGGAGCGGATCCATAGTGGTGTATTGATATGGTGAATATGTGGACTCGTGTGCGCCACCTCAAAAGAGTTGCTTGCAGTCGTAGTTTAGGATAGCCACCGAGTCAAAGCTGGCTTGCTGCAGTTAAACCCCACCATCCCCTTTGTTGATAATGATGCATATGTAGTTAGTTCTGATGTAAGTCTTGCTGGGTACATTTGTACTCACGTTGCTTAATTTATGTTTTTGCAGAGAGACTCCAGTCTCACTAGTAGTTCCACGTGGACTTCGACGTTTAGCTTGATACCTCAGCTACGATCTTGTGCCCTCGGCAGGATCTGGTAGATAGTCAGGCTTCTCAGCCTCTTTCATTTGTAGATGTCTGTACTCAGACATATTAGCTTCCGTTTGTGCCTTGATTTGTATGCTCTGAATGTTGGGTCGTGAGACCCCTGTTTGTAATATCTCGCTCCTCGGAGCCTATTGAATACTTACTTGTGTCGTAGAGTCATGTTGTGATGCCTTGTTGTATTTGCACATATCGAGCATATTGTGTGTATGATTGAAATGCTTGGTATGTGTGGGATCTGACTATCTAGTTGTTTATCTTTAGTAGCCTCTCTTACCGGGAAATGTCTCCTAGTGTTTCCATTGAGCCTTGGTAGCTTGCTACTGCTCCGGAACACTTAGGCTGGCCGGCATGTGTCCTTCTTCGTTCCAGTGTCTGTCCCTTCGGGGAAATGTCACGCATTGAGTACCGGAGTCCTGCTAGCCCAGAGCTACAGCCCGGACCCACTTGCTGATGACCGACACGTTCGATGCTGGGTCATGGATGCCTGTCCCTGTAAGTCTGTGCCACTTTGGGTTTACGACTAGCCATGTCAGCCCGGGCTCCTTATCATATGGATGCTAGCGACACTATCATATACGTGTGCCAAAAGGCGCAAACGGTCCTGGGCAAAGGTAAGGCGACACCCGTGGAGATACCATGCGTGAGGCCGCAAAGTGATATGATGTGTTACATGCTAGATCGATGTGGTATTGAGTCGGGGTCCTGACACTTGGAGTACAAGCCAGGGAAGCTTCGAGGAGGCCATGAGATAGGGGGGCGCGCCCACCCCCTGGGCGCTCCCTCTACTCTCGTGGGTCCCTCGTGACTCCCTCGACCGACTTCTTTCGCCTATATATTCCCATATACCCTAAAACCATTGAACAACACAATAGATCGGGAGTTCCGCCGCCGCTAGCCTCTGTAGCCACCAAAAACCTCTCGGGAGCCCGTTCCAGCACCCTACCGGAGGGGGAATCCATCACCGGTGGCCATCTTCATCATCCCGGCACTCTCCATGATGAGGAGGGAGTAGTTCACCCTCGGGGCTGAGGGTATGTACGAGTAGCTATAAGTTTGATCTCTCTCTCTCTCTCTCTCGTGTTCTTGAGGTGATACGATCTTGATGTATCGCGAGCTTTGCTATTATAGTTGGATCTTATGATGTTTCTCCCCCTCTACTCTCTTGTAATGGATTGAGTTCTCCCTTTGAAGTTATCCTATCAGATTGAGTCTTTAAGTATTTGAGAACACTTGATGTATGTCTTGCCGTGCTTATCTATGTTGACAATGGGATATCACGTGATCCACTTGATGTATGTTTTGGTGATCAACTTGCGGGTTCCGCCCATGAACCTATGCATAGGGGTTGGCACACGTTTTTGTCTTGACTCTCCGGTAGAAACTTTGGGGCACTCTTTGAAGTACTTTGTGTTGGTTGAATAAATGAATCTGAGATTGTGTGATGCATATCTTATAATCATGCCCACAGATACTTGAGGTGACAATGGAGTATCTAGGTGACATTAGGGTTTTGGTTGATTTGTGTCTTAAGGTGTTATTCTAGTATGAACTCTATGATAGATTGAACGGAAAGAATAGCTTCATGTTATTTTACTACGGACTCTTGAATAGATAGAACAGAAAGGATAACTTTGAGGTGGTTTTGTACCCTACCATAATCTCTTCGTTTGTTCTCCGCTATTAGTGACTTTGGAGTGACTCTTTGTTGCATGTTGAGGGATAGTTATATGATCCAAGTATGTTATTATTGTTGAGAGAACTTGCACTAGTGAAAGTATGAACCCTAGGCCTTGTTTCCTACCATTGCAATACCGTTTACGCTCACTTTTATCATTAGTTACCTTGCTGTTTTTATATTTTCAGATCACAAATATCCATATCTACCATCCATATTGCACTTGTATCACCATCTCTTCACCGAACTAGTGCACCTATACAATTTACCATTGTATTGGGTGTGTTGGGGACACAAGAGACTCTTTGTTATTTGGTTGCAGGGTTGCTTGAGAGAGACCATCTTCATCCTACGCCTCCCACGGATTGATAAACATTAGGTCATCCACTTGAGGGAAATTTGGTACTGTCCTACAAACCTCTGCACTTGGAGTCCCAACAACGTCTACAATAAGAAGGTTGTGTAGTAGACATCAAGCTCTTTTCTGGCACCGTTGCCGGGGAGGTGAGTGCTTGAAGGTATATCTTTAGATCTTGCAACCGAATCTTTTTGTTTCTTGTTTTATCACTAGTTTGGTTTATAAAAGAAAATTACAAAAAAATATGGATTTGAGTTTGTCTCGTATGCTTCATCTTTTTAATATCTTTCGTGAGTATGACGGAAAGGAAAATTGTGCTCAAGTGCTAGAAGAAGAAATCTATAGAATGCTTGATACCAAATCTTTGAATGATGAGCATGATTGCAATGTTGTTAGTATGAACTCCTTGAATATCCATAGTACTGATGATGATTGCACTAGTTATGCTGAAAATGTCTCCTATAAGCATGTCGATTTTTGTGGAGAGCAATGGTTTTGCATGGACTTACCAAATAGAGAAGATAGATATTGCAAGAGGCATAAGCGTTTAGAAACTAAATTGTTGCAAGAAAGGCTAGATGTGTGTGCTGAAAGATTCAATATTTTTCGCGCTCCTTGTGAACTTTGCAATGAATGTGGTCACTTAAATCTCCAATGCAAACTGTTTCATTATCGAATAGTGTCCAAAAATTGTGATAACTTGATTGCCCTTGAGCATCATAAAGAGCTTAGTCTTCTTTTGGGGTATGAAGAAATGAAACACATAACTGAGGGTATTCCAAAATTTAATCTTGGTAGATTTCTTGATTTTGATCTAGAGGATATTTATATGTTTTGTGCGGTGAATTGCATTGAAAATCTTATATTGCCAATTACCTAAAGAAAATCAAGCAAATAGAAGATGAAGAGAACACTAATGAAAGGGAAGATACTTCCCAATATCCTCCTATTATTTCTTATGATGAATCGGGTAACGATGAGGAGCTTTCTATTCAACCAATCTCATCAATAAGGAGCTCAAAGAAGAAGGTTGAACCCACACATAATGTGAAGAAGAAAAAGAAAAGAAGGAGAAACAAAGGTAAAAAGGTATCCCTCCCAAATGATGTTGCTCGTACTACTCATTGTGATGATGATAATTGCTATACTATTGGTGCCAACCATACTATTAATGATGAGAGTGGTTATGCTTATGATATGAAAAGGCCCAAGCTTGGGGAAGATATGTTTGATGAGAATGAAATATTTGAGAATATATTTGCTGAAATTAATGTTTGTCCAAATCTTGGGGATGCTACGTTCAATGAAGATGATATTTTTAGCATCCCAAGTTTTGATATGCAAAGTTATTATGATGATATCATGCCTCTTACCTATGATGATTATATTGATGAAAGTGGGTTTGGAAGAGTGTCAACTTTAGGAAGTAGTGATCCCACTATTTTGGAGGATGTTCAATTTTATTGTGATGAATATGAAAGTGGATTTGGAAGAGTGTCAACTTTATTTAGTGATGATTCCACTATCTTGGGAGAGGTTCCAATCGATTATGATGAGAACGAAGTTACTACTTATGATGATTACTGTGATGAAACTTATGCTATAAAAAGTAGTGATGATTATATTTGTAAAACTTGTCATGATTATGATTACCCTTTTTTGTAACATTACTCTTTTAATGTGGAAACAATTTATAATATTCATGTCTTTTATGATACTCCCACTATTCCGAATGAGAAGGATTTTGCTTATGTGGAGAGTAGTAAATTTTCTATGCTTGTAGGTCATGAAAAGAATGTTTAGGTGCTGGTTATATTGTTGAATTCATTCATGATGCTACTGAAAATTATTATGAGGGAGTAACATATGCTTGTAGGAATTGCAAAAATATTAAGTTTCCTCCCTATGTGTTGAAAATCTTGAAGCTATGCTTGTTTTACCTTCCTATGCTATTTGATTATTGTTCCCATAAGTTGTTTGCTCACAAAATCCCTATGCATAGGAAGAGGGTTCGACTTAAATGTGCTAGTCATATGCTTCATGATGCTCCCGTTATGTTTCAGTTCTTATCTTTTATGTGAGCATCATTGTCATCACCATGCCTAGCTAAAAAGGCATTAAAGAAAAACGCTTGTTGGGAGACAACCCAATATTTACCCTTACTATTTTTGCGTGTTCCCATGATTATGCTACTGTAGTAATCATGTTTTATAGCTTTTGTTTGAATAAAGTGCCAAGTAAGACCTTTAGGATAGCTTACGGTGATAGTTGTGTTGATCCTACTGAAAATCAGAAACTTTTGCACCCAGTAAATTAGTTTTGATAGTTCACAGAAACGTGATTATGATATGATTCTTTTTGCTCTGGATTGGTAAAACTATTGCTTAGGACTTCCTAATTTGGTAGGATTGTTGGAGTTCAAGAGGTATACGTTTGGTACAGATTACTATAGACTGTTCTGTTTTTGATACATTTTGTTTTCTATGTGTTGTTTGCTTATTTTGATGAATCTATGAGTCGTATCGGAGGGTATGAACCATAGATAAGTTGGAATACAGTATATATTACACCAATATGAATTTAGAATGAGTTCATTACAGTAGCTAAGTGGTGGTTTTATTTTCTTATACTAACGAAGCTTACGAGTTTTCTGTTGAGTTTTCTGTTGTGAAGTTTTCAAGTTTTGGGTAAAGATTTGATGGACTATGGAATGAGGAGTGGCAAGAGCCTAAGATTGGGAATGCCCATGGCACCCCAAGATATTCAATAACAGCCAAAAGCCTAAGCTTGGGGATGCCCCTGGAAGGCATCCCCTCTTTCATCTTCGTTTATCGGTAACTTTACTTGGAGCTATATTTTTATTCGCCACATGATATGTGTTTTGCTTGGAGCGTCTTGTATGATATTAGTCTTTGCTTTTTAGTTTTCCACAATCATCCTTGCTGTACACACCATTTGTGAGAAGCCCACTTGATTGGAATTTATTAGAATACTCTATGTGCTTCACTTATATCTTTTGAGCTAGATATTTTTGCTCTAGTGCTTCACTTATATCTTTTAGAGCACGGCGGTGGCTTAATTTTGAAGAAATTGTTGATCTCTCATGCTTCACTTATATTATTTTGAGAGTCTCTTAGAACAGCATGGTATTTTCTATGGTTATAAAATTGGTCCTAGAATGATGGGCATCCAAGTTGGGCATAATAAAAACTATCATAGGAAGTGAACTGGATGCTATGATCAATTTGATACTTGATAATTGTTTTGAGATATAGAGGTGGTGATATTAGAGTCATGCTAGTTGGGTGATTATGAATTTAAAGAATGCCTGTGTTAAAGTTTGTGATTCCCGTAGCATGCACGTATGGTGAACCGCTTTGTGATGAAGTTGGAGCACAATTTTATTTATTGATTGTCTTCCTTATGAGTGGCGGTCGGGGACGAGCGATGGTCTTTTCCTACCAATCTATCCCCCTAGGAGCATGCACGTAGTACTTTGTTTTTGATGACTTGTAGATTTTTGCAATAAGTATATGAGTTCTTTATGACTAATGTTGAGTCCACAGATTATACACACTCTCACCTTCCACCATTGCTAGCCTCTCTTGTGACGCGCAACTTTCACCAGTACCATACACCCACCATATACCTTCCTCAAAACAGCCACCATACCTACCTATTATGGCATATCCATAGCCATTCCGAGATATATTGCCATGCAACTTTCCACTGTTCCATTTATTATGACACGCATCATCATTGTCATATTGCTCTTTGCATGATCATGTAGTTGACATTGTATTTGTGGCAAGGCCACCTTCATAATTTTCATACATGTCGCTCTTGATTCATTGCATATCCCGGTACACCGCCAGAGGCATTCATATAAAAGCATATCTTGTTGAGTTGTAAGTAAATAAAAGTGTGATGATCTTCATTATTAGAGCATTGTCCCAGTGAGGAAAGGATGATGGAGACTATGATTCCCCCACAAGTCGGGATGAGACTTCGGACTTTATAAAAAAAAGAAAAAAAGGGAGGCCAAATAAAAGGAAAAGGCCCAAAAAGAAAGAAAAAGGAAAAGAAAGAAAGAAAAGGAAGAAAAGAAAAAAATGAGAGAAAAAGAGAGAAGGGACAATGCTACTATCCTTTTACCACACCTGTGCTTCAAAGTAGCACCATGATCTTCATGATAGAGAGTCTCCTATGTTGTCACTTACATATACTAGTGGGAATTTTTCATTATAGAACTTGGCTTGTATATTCCAATGATGGGCTTCCTCAAAATGCCCAAGGTCTTCGTGAGCAAGCGAGTTGGATGCACACCCACTTAGTTTCTTTTGTTGAGCTTTCATACATTTATAGATCTAGTGCATCTGTTGCATGGCAATCCCTACTCACTCACATTGATATCTATTAATGGCCATCTCCATAGCCCGTTGATACGCCTAGTTGATGTGAGACTATCTTCTCCTTTTTGTCTTCTCCACAACCACCATTCTATTCCACATATAGTGCTATGTCCATGGCTCACGCTCATGTATTGCGTGAAAGTTGAAAAAGTTTGAGATTACTGAAGTATGAAACAATTGCTTAGCTTGTCATCGGGGTTGTGCATGATTAAATTCTTTGTGTGATGAAGATAGAGCAACAGCCAGACTATATGATTTTGTAGGGGTAACTTTCTTTAACCATGTTGTTTTGAGAAGACATGATTACTTTGGTTAGTATGCTTGAAGTATTACTATTTCTTATGTCAATATGAAATTTTATTTTGAATCATTTGGATCTGAACATTCATGCCACAATAATGGAAATTACATTGAGAAATATGCTAGATAGCATTCCACATCAAAATTTCTGTTTTTATCATTTACCCACTCGAGGACGAGCAGGAATTATGCTTGGGGATGCTTGATACGTCTCCAACGTGTCCATAATTTTTGATTGTTCCATGCTATTATGTTACCCGTTTTGGATGTTTATGGGCTTTGCTTTACATATTTATATCATTTTTGGGACTAACCTATTAAGCGGAGGCCCAGCCCATATTGCTGTTTTCTTGCCTATTTCAGTGTTTCGAAGAAAAGGGATATCAAACGGAGTCCAAACAGAATGAAACCTTTGGGAAACTTATTTTTGGAAGAGAAGCAATCCATGGAACTTGGAGTACAAGCCAGGGAAGCTTTGAGGAGGCCACGAGATAGGGGGGGGGGGCGCCCACCCCCCTGGGCGCTCCCTCCACTCTCATGGGCCCCTCGTGGCTCCCTCGACCGACTTCTTTCGCCTATATATTCCCATATACCCCAAAACCATCAAACAACGCAATAGATCGGGAGTTCCGCCGCCGCTAGCCTCTGTAGCCACCAAAAACCTCTCGAGAGCCCGTTCCGGCACCCTACCGGAGGGGGAATCCATCACCGGTGGCCATCTTCATCATCCCGACGCTCTCCATGACGAGGAGGGAGTAGTTCACCCTCGGGACTGAGGGTATGTACCAATAGCTATGTGTTTGATCTCTCTCTCTCGTGCTCTTGAGGTGATACGATCTTGATGTATCGCGAGCTTTGCTATTATAGTTGGATCTTATGATGTTTCTCCCCCTCTACTCTCTTGTAATGGATTGAGTTTTCCCTTTGAAGTTATCCTATCAGATTGAGTCTTCAAGGATTTGAGAACACTTGATGTATGTCTTGCCGTGCTTATCTGTGGTGACAATGGGATATCACGTGATCCACTTGATGTATGTTTTGGTGATCAACTTGCGAGTTCCGCCCATGAACCTATGCATAGGGGTTGGCACACGTTTTCGTCTTGACTCTCTGGTAGAAACTTTGGGGCACTCTTTGAAGTACTTTGTGTTGGTTGAATAAATGAATCTGAGATTGTGTGATGCATATCTTATAATCATGCCCACGGATAATTGAGGTGACAATGGAATTATCTAGGTGACATTAGGGTTTTGGTTGTTTTGTGTCTTAAGGTGTTATTCTAGTATGAACTCTATGATAGATTGAATGGAAAGAATAGCTTCATGTTATTTTACTATGGACTCTTGAATAGATAGAACAGAAAGGATAACTTTGAGGTGGTTTCGTACCCTACCATAATCTCTTCGTTTGTTCTCCGCTATTAGTGGCTTTGGAGTGACTCTTTGTTGCATGTTGAGGGATAGTTATATGATCCGAGTATGTTATTATTGTTGAGAGAACTTGCACTAGTGAAAGTATGAACCCTAGGCCTTGTTTCCTACCATTGCAATACCGTTTACACTCACTTTTATCATTAGTTACCTTGCTATTTTTATATTTTCAGATTACAAATATCCATATCTACCATCCATATTGCATTTGTATCACCATCTCTTTGCCGAACTAGTGCACCTATACAATTTACCATTGTATTGGGTGTGTTGGGGACACAAGAGACTCTTTGTTATTTGGTTGCAGGGTTGCTTGAGAGAGACCATCTTCATCCTACGCCTCCCACGGATTGATAAACCTTAGGTCATCCACTTGAGGGAAATTTGCTACTGTCCTACAAACCTCTGCACTTGGAGGCCCAACAACGTCTACAAGAAGAAGGTTGTGTAGTAGACATCACCCAACACCTCGCACCCACGCGCGTACGTGTATGAGAGAAACGCGCAATCCCTCCGTGCATCGCTCGACACCGACCACCCACCGTAACCGGGAACTCACCGATATTTTCCTCGCCCTCGCTTCTACCACGATTTTTTTCCGTCATGGACGGCCCAAAGAATGTCATGCATCTGCGTCTCCGACCCGCCTAGGACGAAAAAGCCATTTTTTGTCATGATTTTTTGTCATATCTAGGAGCCCACCATATCTATGATGATACCGGGGTTTTTCACAATTATCGTCATAGAAGTGTCATAAGCATGACAAAAAATATTCGTTCGGGCCAAAATGCCATGGATGTGTCTTTTTTTGTAGTGGTTGTTAAGTTCCACCACATCTATAGTCAGATAAACTGAACAAAATAGCCCCTAAATACTACTACTACAGAGGGGCTTTGTACTACTTTCGGCAGCCTCTCCTTTGCCGAGCGCGCTCAGTAAGAGGAAGAGGAGGAGTCTACCAACGAGCTGGACAACTGCAATACGGTGCCTACCGCTGCTGCACCTTCAGCGCAGCTCATCTCAAACGCCCTTTGCTGCTCTAGACGACCCCTCCTGAAGCGTCCAGACTGCTTGTAGATCTCCTGATTCCTCGCCTCTACGCCGGCGTGTGTTGCGGCCATGACTGCAGTAAGGCTCTTTGCATGCTCGATGAGGCACTCCTCCTCCTCCCATAGGAACTCGATGTAGCACGCAAGGTTGCTGACGCACGTGCGGGCCTCCACCTCCCCCTCCCTCCTTCGGGCGGTGGTGGCAGAGTGGGTGATGATCCCGGTAGTCGACAGTGGGTTGGCAGCCACGGCGTCCGACAATGGGATGGCGGCAACGACCACCACCTCCCGCCTTCGGGCCGCGGTGGCGGGGCGGGTGATGGCCACGATGGCCGGCAGTGGAGTGGCGGCCATGACGGCCTCCTCTCGCCTTCGGGCCGCGGCGGCGGAGCGGGCGATAGCCCTAGCTTTGGACGGTGGTATGGAGGCAACGGTGGCCGGCAACAACTTCCAACGGGCAGCGACGGTGGATCGTGTGGTGGGTGTTCCACACACCCAATAGGGACGCCACACTCACTACACTATGTCGGGAACTGCACCGGCGCCGCGGTGCAGCCTCCCAGCTGGAGCTGTCCACTAATGACGGCGGAGTGGCTGAGCGACGATGACACACCGGTGTTGTCGGCGTCCTGGATTCGGGGGTATCCAGCCCTACCTACCTGTGGCCCGCCACGTGGCTCTATCGACGGCCTGGTACGACCCAGCTTCAACACCAACACCACAAGACCCTTGCGAGGGGCCAAGCCTCACGAGGTGGGTGAGGGAGTCCTGGATTAGGGGGTATCCGGACAGCCGGATTATATACTTTGTCCGGGCTGTTGGAGCGTGAAGATACAAGACTCAAGACTCCGTCCCGTGTCCGGATGGGACTCTCCTTTGCGTGGAAGACAAGCTTGGCGATCCAGATATTATATTTCCTTCCTTGTAACCGACTCCGTGTAAACCCTAGCCCTCTCCGGTGTCTATATAAACCAGAGAGGTTGGTCCTTAGAGGGACGATCACAATCATAATCACCATAGGCTAGCTTCTAGGGTTTAGCCTCTACGATCTCGTGGTAGATCTACTCTTGTACTACTCATATCATCAATATCAATCAAGCAGGAAGTAGGGTTTTACCTCCATCGAGAGGGCCTGAACCTGGGTAAACATTGTGTCCCTTGCCTCCTGTTACCATCAGCCTAAGACACACAGATCGGGACCCCCTACCCGAGATCCGCCGGTTTTGACACCGACATTGGTGCTTTCATTGAGAGTTCCTCTATCTCATCACTGCAAGGCTTGATGGCTCCTTCAATCGTCAACAACATGGTCCAGGGTGAGACTTTTCTTCCTGGATAGATCTTCATGTTCGGCGGCTTCACACTACGGGATAATTCGCTTGGCCAACTGGAGCAGATCGACAGCTACGCCCCTGGCCACTAGGCCAGGTTCGGAAACCTGAACTACATGGCAGATATCCATGGAGACTTGATCTTCAACGAATTCGGGCCTGTGCCGGGAGCGCCGAACAGTCACAATGAGCACGGCCTAGACCTGCTGTCGGACAATGCTCGGGATATCACTCCTGCAGTGGCCCCGGACCTAAATCTGGAGCAGACTGCGTTACCCAAGGATGAGTGGATGGACCCCGCCCCGCAGGCCGCACACTCATCGGCGGTAGTGCCGAACACAGGCCTCACCCCTAAAGAAGCCTGTGACGCCGGACCCCCGGACTTGTATCCGGTTGTAGGTTCCAGTCCGCACGCTCCCGAGCCCGCCGAGCCTGGTTGGGCTCCGGTAATGGAGTTCACTGCTGTGGATATCTTCCAGCACTTGCCCCTTGGCGACGTGCTGAACTCATTAAAGTCTCTCTCTTTGTCAGGAGACTCATGGCCGAACTATGTCCGGCTCCAGTGGGAAGCAGGCGAGGAAGGAATTCGTTGCCCACCCACCACCCACTTCATTGCCACGGTCGATGATTTAACCGACGTGCTTGACTTCGACTCCGAAGACATCGACGGTATGGACGACGATGCAGGAGAAGAACAGGAACCACCGCTCACGGGGCGGTGGACAGCCAACTCCTCATATGATATATATATGGTGGACACTCCGAAGGAAACCAATGGCGATGAGGCAACGAAGGATAACCCCTCAGGGAAGAAAGCAAAGCATGGGCGTCGCTGGCGCCGCTCCAAGCCCCGCCATAGCAGTACCGGCACAGGAGACGAAAACAATCGGGATGGTGCCAAAGAGGAATACAACCCAGATCAGCCTGCCTTCGAGCAGGCCGACCAGGAAGACGGGCAGGTCAGCCCAGACGAACAGGCAACGGACGGATATCCGGAGGAGGACAACTACATGCCCCCCCTCCGAAGACGAGGTTAGCCTCGGCGATGACGAGTTCGGCGTGCCTGAAGACCCCGTGGAGAAGGAGCGCTTTAAGCGCCGGCTCATGGCCACTGCGAGGAGCCTGAAAAAGAAGCACCAGCAGCTTCAAGCTAATCAAGACCTGCTCACAGACAGATGGACTAAAGTCCTGGCAGCCGAGGAATACGGACTCGAACACCACACGGCTGACCGGCCACCTCGTGGCCGGGATAAAACGGCATATAAGCCCGAATACCAGCCCGCACCCCCACGCCAATACACTACAGCCCGGGGCAATAGGCAAGACCTGCAAGATATAATGGAAAACAAAGCAGGACAGCCAAGATCGATCTACGGATCGCGGGGGCGCGCCCCAACACGCGACGATGACCGTCACACCGGATACACTATCAACAAGTCCGGCCGGGCCGAATACAACCACCCAGACTCATTCGAACTGCACAACCACATAGCCCGACACACAGGCACCGCACACCCCCTCTGCTTCACTGACGAAGTGATGGATCATGAATTCCTAGAAGGGTTCAAACCCGTAAACATTGAATCATACGATGCACAACAGACCCCGCAGTATGGATCGAAGATTTCCTTCTCCACATTCACATGGCCCGCGGAGACGACCTACATGCCATCAAGTATCTCCCCCTTAAGCTTAAAGGACCCGCCCGACACTAGCTAAACAGCCTGCCCGCAAATTCCATTGGTAGTTGGGAAAACCTGGAAGACGCGTTCCTCGACAACTTCCAGGGCACATACGTGCGACCACCAGACGCCGATGACTTGAGCCACATTACTCAACAGCCCGGAGAGTCAGCCAGGAAATTCTGGACTCGGTTCCTAACTAAAAAGAACCAAATAGTCGACTATCCGGATGCTGAAGCCCTGTCGGCCTTTAAGCATAATATCCGTGACGAGTGGCTCGCCCGACACCTCGGCCAAGAAAAACCCAACTCCATGGCAGCACTCACGACACTAATGACCCGCTTTTGCGCGGGCGAGGACAGTTGGTTGGCTCGCAGTAGCACCACGCCACATTCTGGCACCTCGGATGTCCGCGACAATAATGGCAAGCCACAGCGCAACAAACATAAGTGACGGAACAATGGTGACAACACTGAAGACACGACAGTCAATGCCGGATTCAGCGGATCCAAATCCGGTCAGTGAAAAAAGCAGTTCAAAAGAAACAATCAGGGACCGTCCAGTCTGGACCGCATACTGGAACGCTCGTGCCAAATTCATGGCACCCCGGACAAGCCAGCTAATCACACTAATAGAGACTGCTGGGTGTTCAAATAGGCCGGTAAAATAAACACCAAAAACAAGGACAAGGGGCTACACAACGACGATGACGAAGAGCCCCGATGTCCGAACACGGGGGGACAGAAGAAATTTCCTCCCTAGGTGAAAATGGTCAACATGATCTACGCCACCCACATTCCCAAACGGGAACGGAAGCGAGCACTACAGGACATCTATGCGATGGAGCCAGTTGCCCCAAAATTCAACCCACGGTCAGCCTGTCTGATCACCTTTGATCGTAGGGATCACCCTACCAGCATCCATCACGGCGGTTCAGCCGCATTGGTCCTAGACCCAATCATCGACGGATTCCACCTCACGCAAGTCCTTATGGACGGCGGCAGCAGCCTGAACCTGCTTTATCAGGACACAGTGCGCAAAATGGGCATCGACACTTCAAGGATCAAGCCGACCAGAACCACCTTCAAAGGTGTAATTCCAGGAGTAGAGGCCCGTTGCACGGGCTCTATAACATTGGAAGTAGTCTTCGGATCTCCGGATAACTTCCGAAGCGAAGAGTTAATCTTTGATATCGTCCCTTTCCGTAGCGGTTACCACGCACTGCTTGGACGAACCACATTCAGTAGATTCAATGCGGTACCACACTATGCATACCTCAAGCTCAATATGCCAGGACCGCGCGGGGTCATAACAGTCAACGAAAACATGGACCACTCTCTCCGTACAGAAGAGCATACTGCAGCCCTCGTGGCGAAAGTACAATGTGGCCTCCTCCGACAAACCACCAATCCGGTGACGACAACCTCGAACACTGTCAAGCGAGTCCGGAGCACCCCGCAACAGGATCACCAGGCATGCCAAGAGCGCGACTAGCAGTCCGGCCTCCGCTCAAGCCCCATCAAAGCAACATTCGTGCCACGCGTACACAATTACGCACTCAAAATACCATGGGCATAGGCGGAGGCGCAGCAGTGACTCAGTCAACAGTGCGGTATAACCGCAACATACCTTCATAACCCTCCCTTTTTATCTTTCAGGACACTGCTTTAGGGCAGCCTATTTAGAAGAGCCGGATTGTCGGACTTACACAGGAGAGAAAACCAAGGAGGCAACAGGCTTTGCGAACAAAAGGAAATACCTAGGTGGAATCTGTTCACGATCGTTATACATGTTTTATATACCTACATGCAACCTGCCCTTGGATAGGACATGTTAAATAGTCCTATTTACTTCTGCTTAAACGCACCCATTGTAAACGTACGCTTAAACGTATTATTCATCAATGGGAGATAATATATAGCGTCAGGTTATTATTCCTATTTGCGCATTTTTCTTACAAATGTTTATTTAATATTGCATCCGTACACCTTGGTACGATTAGTTTGCTAGGGGCTTCTTATGGCGCTCCATAATACGGCAAAACAAGTCCGAACACTTTCAACAGTGCGGCACCCCGAACTTATAGCACTATATGCATCAGCTCCGAATCACGTCTTGGGTCAATAGTTGGGTTTGCCTGGCTCCCTTGTTTTGGTACCTTACGTTCCGTTATATTGACTAAGGTAGCGCAGGGAGAACTACTGCGATTGTGTCCTGGTTCTTCCAGACGAGCACCTCAGTAGAGAAAGCCGAAAACTGACCGGCATGATGCGGCGAGAGCTGGTCGCTGTTCGAGAGTCTTAAAATCCTTAAAGATTTTTTCCGCTTTAGGTGAGGAATCGGCCTCGTCCGATTTAGGCATATATAGCGCCCCAATTCGGCCTTCTGAATTCTAGGAGCTTCGCCGAAATTTAAAATTGTAGACTTCTATGGCTAAGTGAAAGTTATAAATCCGCATAGTCCGATTACCTTGTTCGCTGCACCGGATACCTCCTTAAGGGACCAAAAATTTGGATAAAGAGTGCCCAGGTTTTTCCAAGAACACCTCGGTAGTAGTTACGTGGTGGCGGAAGCCGACGACTGGCCTACTTTCAGAATTCTATAAATAGCCGTACAGAAGGTAATATTTTAAATCAAAAACGGCTACATAGTGCAAGTAACTTCTTCTTTATATTACAACAACGATAGAAGTACATTTACTCAAGGATCGTGTCCTTGGTACATTCATCGGCCACGAGACGAGTGCCCTTCATAATGCCATCATAATATTTCTCGGGAAAGCGATGCGCCTTGCCCTCTGGTGGCCCGTCCTTCACCAGCTTCTCCGCATCCAGGTTGCCCCAATGCACCTTCGCACGGGCAAAGGTCCGGCGGGCACCCTCAATGCAAATGGATTGCTTGATCACTTCTAGCCGTGGACAGGCATTTACCATCCGCTTGATAAGGCCGAAGTAGCTAGTGGGAAGGGGCTCACCAGGCCACATCCGGACTATGACATCTTTCATAGCCACTTCGGCCGCCCTGTGGAGTTCAACCAACTGCTTCAGTTGGTCACTCAGAGGCATTGGGTGTTCGGCCCCAGCATACTGGGACCAGAACAGCTTCTCCATTGAGCTCCCCTCTTCGGCACGGTAGAACTCCGTGGCATCTGATACGCTGCGTGACAGATCTGCGAATGCCCCTGGAGAGCTCCGAATTCGGGTAAGTAAAAGAAACGCCTCCTCCACATGCTTGCTTTGCATAAAGAATGTCTTACCCGCCGCTATCTTCTTGGCCGTCTGGATTTCCTGTTGTGCCTTTTCGGCTTCGGCCTTGGCGTCTTTCACACTCGCAAGGGCCTTCGCAAGCTCTGTCTCTTTCATCTTAAGATCATGCTCCAAGGACTCGAACTTCTTGCTGAGCTCCTGGAGCTCTTGCCGTACCTCACCCACTCTAGCATCTTGCTTTTCGCGCTCCTTGCGTTCCAAGGCCGCCTTGTCTTCGGCCTCGGATAGCGCTTTCTTCAGAGACGCCACTTCGATGGTGGCCCCTATTACAAAGTCATGACGCTTTGTCGTTAGAATAAATTTTTTTGTCTATCCTTTATTATATGAGAGCGGGGAATCGCAAACCTTTGTTCTCTTCGAGCTGCCTCTTCGTGAGGCCGAGCTCTCCCTGCGCCTGCTCCAGGTCCCCTTTGAGTCCGGCAACCTTGGCCGTGCGTACAGCAGTGGCAAGCAGCACTGCCTACTTATCCACAGGTGCACCTAGTATTAGACTCCTGCGGATTTTAATTGACCCTCCGTTTGGCTCTTCTTTCCGAACACCAAACAGAGTATCGGGGGCTACTATCTATCGGGTGATAATTTTACACTTTTATTACTTACCTCAAAGCCCATCAAGAGGTTGGTGCAGGCTTCGGTTAGTCCGCTCTTGGCAGACAGAACCTTCTGAATCACCGCACTCATAAGAGTACAGTGCTCTTCATCCATGGAAGCGCCGCGAAGCGCTTCCAGCAGACTATCCGACGCCTCTGGCGTAATGGAAGTCATCGTCACGGCCGGCTCGCCCTCCCTAGCAAGGGGCCGCCTGCCCGAATCCGGAACCATCGAAGGTTCCGGCACAGTATCCGGCTGAGAGCCCGACTTGTTGCGGCTCTCATCGGCATGATCCACGGGGATCCTGTACCCCGTGTGCCCGGCGTCTGGAATTCCGCCTTGGGGCGTCTCCAGAGTCACCTCCCCCTGCTCCGGGAGCCTTTGGGACAACACCTCCATGTCATCCGCAGGTCGAGGAGTAGTGGCCGTCGGGAGCGAGTTCATCGCTGAATCACTCAAGGACCCATCCGAAGACGATACCTCGGGATGGACCCTGGCCGGACTGCATATATGTTCGGCATTATAACAAGACTATGAAGCAAAGTTGCACTAAAGTGCAATATAGTGCGGAGACTTACGATCTCGCTAGGGGCTTCCCCCTGGGCAGCCACTCTTCCTCGCTGTGAGCGGCCGTGGTGTAGTAGTCCGGAAGGGACGCCTTTCCCTTCTTGGACATCCTAGCCTCCCCCTCCGGGGTGGCTTTCCTCTTCTTCTGCTCCCCAGTGCGGGGAGGCAGAATTTCTTCGTGTTTCCCCCCGCCTCCTTGGGAGGAATCTGCCTCGTCGTCTTTGGACGACGAGGGTATGACAGCCTTGCGCTGGGGGCCTTTCCCGCCCCCTGGTCCGCCTTCTTAGGCCCCCAATCCTCTCCGGATGGGGTGGCCCCTTACTCTTCTTCATCCCCTTCGGGGGAGGAGTGTGCCTCGTCGTCTTCGGACGAGGCGTCCGGTACGACCTTACGCCGGAGACCTTTCCTGGCCCCGGGGCCTTCTTTTCCGGTACCTTGTAGGGCGCCGGGACTAGCATCTCTGTCAGGAGAGTATCGGCTAGACCTTCTGGCAGCGGAGCCGGACAGTCAATCCGCTCCGCTGTCTCCACATAATCCTGATCAAATATACAAAATGACTTAAGACTCCCCCATGAATATATTGGGAAGAACTGAATCCGGTGGTAGTCAGAAAACTCACCGGACGGGGGGGGGGGGGGGGGGGGGGCACGGCATGAAGTCCACGGTCCTCGGATGTGGGAGGAGGTACTTCGGAGGCCTTGAACAATGCCTTCCATGTGTCTTTGTGCGTCATGCCGTAGAGCTTTTGAAGCGTCTGGTGTTCGGCTAGGACGAACTCCCACAGGTTAAATACCCGTCTTTGGCACGGAAGAATCCGGCGGACAAGCATGACCTGGACCACATTGACGAGCTTGATTTTCTTCTCCTTCATGTTCTTGATGCAGTTCTGAAGTACGGTCAGCTCCGCAGGCTCACCCCAGGGCAGGCCCTTCCTTTCCCAGGAGGTGATCCGCATGGGGATTCTGGATCGGAATTCGGGGGCCGCCGCCCAGTTGGCGTCGCGCGGCTCAGTGATGTAGAACCACCCCGATTGCCATCCTTTCACGGTCTCCGCGAAGGATCCGTCAAGCCAGGTAACATTAGGCATCTTGCCCACCATGGCCCCTCCGCACTCCACTTGCTGGCCGCTCATGATCTTCGGCTTCATGTAGAAGATTTGTATCCACAAGCCAAAGTGAGGCTTGATGCGGAGGAAGGCCTCGCACACGACGATAAACGCTGAGATGTTGAGGACGAAATTTGGGGCTAGATCATGGAAATCTAGCCCGTAGTAGAACATGAGCCCGCAGACGAAGGGATGAAGTGGAAATCCCAGTCCACGAACAAAGTGGGCGAGAAACACGACCCTCTCGCGAGGTTCCGGAGTTGGAATAATCTGCCCATCGTCCGGTAGCCGGTGTGCGATGTCTGCGGCCAAGTATCCGACCGCCCGAAGATTCGCGATATGCTTCTCCTTCACGGTGGAGGCCACCCACTTGCCTCCCACTCCGGACATGTTTAGCTATGCGGAGAAGACTTGGGCTAGGGCGCTGGAGCTCGAGGAGGCAAGGGTGAGCAAAGCAGGAAGAAGGCGTGGGTAAAAATGGGGAACCCTTATCCCTTTATAAAGGCGACGAAAGCGGTGCGCCTCCCCACTTGCCCATTGAGAATCGCTTACTTCCCAAGCTCCATGATTGATGGTGCGATTGGATTACCCATACCCGTATTGATGAGAATCCCATGATAAGGGGACACGATCTCTGCTTTGACAAGACGTGTCAAGGAAACCGCCTCACAATATGCGCTGTGGCTGGTTGTGGGAAAATGGTTCGAATAATGACCCGACCGTAGTGACATGTCATGTTGTCTAAAAAGTTGTCAGCAGATTACATTTGTGAGATATCATTCTCTCTACGGTGGTGTGTGAAAATCATCTTGCAGATCTGGACACGGTTTAAGTGTTCGATAATCACTTTGGAGTATTCAGAGATGGAACCCGCCTTGCAATGCCGAAGACAAAACTGCGCGCCAGACTCATCATCATTGAAGCCTGGTTCATGGGCTACTGAGGGAGTCCTGGATTAGGGGGTATCCGGACAACCGGATTATATACTTTGTCCGGACTGTTGGAGCGTGAAGATACAAGACTCAAGACTCCGTCCCGTGTCCGGATGGGACTCTCCTTTGCGTGGAAGACAACCTTGGCGATCCGGATATTATATTTCCTTCCTTGTAACCGACTCCGTGTAAACCCTAGCCCTCTCTAGTGTCTATATAAATTGGAAAGGTTGGTCCTTAGAGGGACGATCACAATCATAATCATCATAGGCTAGCTTCTAGGGTTTAGCCTCTACGATCTCGTGGTAGATCTACTCTTGTACTACTCATATCATCAATATCAATCAAGCAGGAAGTAGGGTTTTACCTCCATCGAGAGGGCCCGAACCTGGGTAAACATTGTGTCCCTTGCCTCCTATTACCATCAGCCTAAGACGCACAGATCGGGACCCCCTATCCGAGATCCGCCGGTTTTGACACCGACAGTGGGCAGCGCCAAGTTCCCGGAAGGAATCGGCCTCCTCAGGAGGGCTCATGAGGGGCGGAGAGTTCTATGCAAGCTACCTCACGAGGCTCAGCTGAAGTAAGACATGACGACCAAGGCCAGGCGGGCGCCAGGCGGGCGCAGAGTGCATGTTTCCTCTTTGGTGCAAGGGAGGCAAGCCACGGGCACGGAGTCCCGAGGAATCAGCCAAAGGTTTCCATTCCGGTGCAACGAGACCAAGAACGACTGGACAGCAGGACGGAGGTCATCGACGAGCCCACCGCAGTGTCACGACCAGAGGCTTTTCACAGGTGAAGACTACTTTTGTTAGGATAGACTGTACTACTTGTCCCCTTTCAAATCCGGTCATTGTGGGATCACTTCTCGCTCATATTTGGGAAGAAGACCAGGGCCACTATATATAGGGCTTAGCCACCACCATAGTGGGGAGATCCATTCTCACCCAACCACCACACCAACTCAAGAACACCTCACTTCTTGAGGCTTGTTCATCCACTATACCAGTTCATCCATAGCCCTTCGAGGCAATCCACCACACCACAGTGGATTCGGGTATTACACCACGACGGTGGCCCAAACCAGTATAAATCTCTGTGTCTTTGTGTCCCTTTGAGCTTGACGCGTTAGGCTTAGGAGGATCGTGAGTAGGCAAGCTGGGCAGGTTGAGATCTTCGCACGCACCCCAGAGTTCGAACCTCTCAAGGGTTGTCGGACCCCTAAATCCGACATTTGGCTTGCCAGGTAGGGGTGCGTCAGGTCCTCTCTTCTGTCCTTCGATCCACCACCGCTCCAACATCTCCATGGCTGACGCGCGCTGGGCTCGTGCCAAACGTCGGGCTGCGGTCGCCGCCTGCGTAGCCCAGACGGCTCCGGCGGGTGACGGCTGTGCCCGCCGTGCTCCTTCTCTGGTGGCCAACGCCGCCATGGGCCTTGCCGGCCACGAGCAGCAAGCTTCATCGCTGCACCCGTCGGTGCGCCGTGACGGCCGCATAGCTACTCCGTCACTGACCTCAGCAGCTTCGTCATCCCACGCGCGTCACGGCTAGGTGGACGCGCAGGCTGCTCTGCTCACGGCACGGGAGCTTGGCACAGTGGGAGATCTCTATGAGGAGTGGCTTGAGCGGATCGCCGAGCTCATGAGCATCGCTCACGGGGGCTCCGACGGGCCGGCTCGCTCGCTGCCTCAGCAACCACCTGCAGCAGGCGACGTGGTGCATGGGGCTCCTCCACCACCTCCAGCCCGGGGCGCCATCACCGAGCCAAGGCGTATGGCTCCACGGTGCGACCCGTAGTGCCCGGAGCTGGCTCGGGATGACATGAGCTGCCAGGTGGTGCAGTGTTCCCAAGGAGAAGCGCGCGTGCTCCCAGCGCCCCAGCACCAGGCTCGCGTGCTGATAACCCACAGGTATAGGGGATCAATTATAGCCTCTTTCGATAAGTCAGAGTGTCGATCCCAACAAGGAGCTAAAGGTAGAACAAATATTCCCTCAAGTTCTATCAACCACCAATACAACTCTACGCATGCTTAACATTCACTTTACTTAGAACAAGTATGAAACTAGACGAACTTTGTAGGTGTTGTTGGATAGGTTTGCAAGATAATAAAGAGCACGTAAATATATAAACTAGGGGCTGTTTAGATAAAGAAGCAATAAAGTAAATATAGCGAGTGTGGAAAAGTGGTGGTAGGAGTTGTGAAATTGTCCCCAAGCAATTGACTACTTTACTAGACCGATAGCAAGTTTTATGTGGGAGAGGCATAAGCTAACATACTTTCTCTTCTTGGATCATATGCACTTATGATTGGAACTCTAGCAAGCATCCGCAACTACTAAAGATCATTAAGGTAAAACCCAACCATAGCATTAAAGCATCAAGTCCCCTTTATCCCATACACCACAACCCCCTTACTCGGGTTTATGCTTCTGTCACTCAAGCAACCCACTATAAGCGAATCATGAACGTATTGCAACACCCTACAGTAGGAATCCCTCACGCTTGCGTGACACGGAGGGCACAATAGGACAGCAACATAACCACAAGCAAATTAAACCAATCATAGCAATTCACCAATCACCGATAGGACAACGAAAATCTACTCAGACATCATAGGATGGCAGCACATCATTGAATAATAATATGAAGCATAAAGCACCATGTTCAAGTAGAGGGTACAACAGGTTGTGGGAGAGTGGACTGCTGAATATAGATGGGGGAAGGTGATGGAGATGTTGGTGAAGATGGCGGAGGTGTTGGTGTAGATCACGGTGATGATGATGGCCCCCGGCGGTGTTCCGGTGCCACTGGAAGCAAGGGGGAGAGAGCCCCCCTTCTTCTTCTTCTTCTTCCTTGACCTTCTCCCTAGATGGGAGAAGGGTTTCCCCTCTTGTCCATGGTCTCCATGGCGTGGGATGGGCGAGAGCCCCTCCGAGATTGGATCTGTCTCTCTGTCTCTCTCTGTTTCTGTGTTCTTGGATTCTGCCCTTTCACCGTTTCTTATATATCCGGAGATCCGTAACTCCGATTGGATTGAAACCTTCGCCACGATGTTTTCCGAAAATTAGCTTTCTTGCAGCCAAAGAAGAGCAGCAACCGCCTTACGGGGTGCCCACGAGGGTTAGGGGCGCGCCGCCTGCCTCCTGGCCCCCTCGGGCACCGTCTCACGTTGATTCCTCTTCCCAAATCTCACAAATATTCCAAAAATATTCTCCGTCCGGTTTTATCTAGTTTGGAATCCGTTTGATATGGGTTTTCTGTGAAACATAAAACATGCAACAAACAGGAACTGGCACTGGGCACTGGATCAATATGTTAGTCCCAAAAATAATATAAAAAGTTGCCAAAAGTATATGAAAGTTGTAGAATATTGGCATGGAACAATCAAAAATTATAGATACGATGGAGATGTATCAGCATCCCCAAGCTTAATTCCTGCTCGTCCTCGAGCAGGTAAATGATAAAAAAGATAATTTTTGATGTGGAATGCTACCTAGCATAATCTTGATCATGTAATCTAATCATGGCATGAATATTAAGACACGAGTGATTCAAAGCAATAGTCTATCATTTGACGTAAAAACAATAATACTTCAAGCGTACTAATAAAGCAATCATGTGTTTTCAAAACAACATGGCAAAAGAAAGCTTTCCCTACAAAATCATATAGTCTGGCTATGCTCCATCTTCACCACACAAAGTATTTAAATCATGCACAACCCCAGTTTTAGCCAAGCAATTGTTTCATACTTTAGTATTCTCAAACTTTTTCAACTTTCACGCAATACATGAGCGTGAGCCATGGATATAGCACTATAGGTGGAATAGAATATGATGGTGGGGGTTATGTGGAGAAGACAAAAAAGGAGAAAGTCTAACATTGACGTGGCTAATCAATGGGCTATGGAGATGCCCATCAATTGATGTCAATGTGAGGAGTAGGGATTGCCATGCAACAGATGCACTAAGAGCTATAAGTGTATGAAAGCTCAAACTGGAAACTAAGTGTGTGTGCATCCAACTTGCTTGCTCATGAAGACCTCGGGCATTTGAGGAAAATCATCAGAATATACAAGCCAAGTTCTATAATGAAAATTCCCACTAGTATATGGAAGTGACAATATAGGAGACTCTCTCTATGAAGAACATGGTGCTACTTTGAAGCACAAGTGTGGTAAAAGGATAGTAGCATTGCCCCTTCTCTCCTTTTCTCTCCTTTTTTTATTTTCTCTTTTTTTGGTGGGCTTCTTTGGCCCCCCCTTTTTTTATTTGGGCTTCTTTGGCCTTTTTTTCATTAAGTCCGGAGTCTCATCCTGACTTGTGGGGGAATCATAGTCTCCATCATCCTTTCCTCACTGGGGCAATGCTCTAGTAATGATGATCATCACACTTTTATTTACTTACAACTCAATATAACAACTCGATACTAGAACAAAGATATGACTCTATATGAATGCCTCTGGCGGTGTATCCGGATGTGCAATGATTTAGCATAGCAATGACATCAAAAAACGGGCAATCCATGAAAACATGATGCTAGCTATCTTATGATCATGCAAAGCAATATGACAATGAATGCTCAAGTCATGTATATGATGATGATGATGGAAGTTGCATGGCAATATATCTCGGAATGGCTATGGAAATGCCATGATAGGTAGGTATGGTAGCTGTTTTGAGGAAGATATAAGGAGGCTTATGTGTGATAGAGCATATCGTATCACGGGGTTTGGATGCACCAGCGAAGTTTGCACCAACTCTCGAGGTGAGAAAGGGCAATGCACGGTACCGAAGAGGCTATCAATGATGGAAGTTTGAGAGTGCGTATAATCCATGGACTCAACATTACTCATAAAGAACTCACATACTTATTACAAAAATTTATTAGCCATCTAAACAAAGTACTACACGCATGCTCCTAGGGGAAGGGTTGGTAGGAGTTAACCATCGCGCAATCCCGACCTCCACACAAAGGATGACAATCAAAAAATAAATCATGCTCCGACTTCATCACATAACGGTTCACCATACGTGCATGCTTCGAGAATCACAAACCTCAATACAAGTATTTCTACTAATCCACAACTAATCACTAGCATGACTCTAATATCACCATCTTTATATCGCGAAACTATTGCAAGGAATCAAACATATCATATTCAGCGATCTACAAGTTTATGTAGGATTTTATGACTAACCATGTGAATGACCAATTCGTGTCATCTCTCTAAATTGATATAAGTGAAGCAAGAGAGTTTAATTCTTTCTACAAAATATATGCCCATGCTCCAACAAATATAAGTGAAGCAAAAGAGCATTCTACAAATGGCGGTTTTCTATATGAAGAGAAACAGGCAATCCAAACTTCAAATGATATAAGTGAAGCACATGAAGCATTCTATAAAGCCATACTCAAAAGATTTAAGTGAAGTGTAATGAGCATTCTATAAATCAACCAAGTACCATCTCATACCAGCATGGTGCATAAAATAAAAGTGAAAACTAAATGCAAAAGATGCTCCAAGATTTGCACATATCACATGAACAAAATGAATCCGAAAACATACCGATACTTGTTGAAGAAAGAGGGGATGCCTTCCGGGGCATCCCCAAGCTTAGACGCTTGAGTCTCCTTGAATATTTACTTGGGGTGCCTTGTGCATCCCCAAGCTTGATCTCTTGCCTCTCCTCCTTTTCCTCATATCGAGACCTCCTCGATCAAACACTTCATCCAGACAAAACTTCAACAGAAAACTCGGTAAGACCTGTTAGTATAATAAAGCAAATCACTACTCTAAGTACTGTTGCAAACCAATTCATATTTTGTTTTTGCATTGTGTCTACTGTAATATAACTTTTCCATGGCTTAATCCACCCATAGAAATTGATAGTTTCATCAAAACAAGTAAACTATGCATCAAAAACAGAATCTGTCAAAAACAGAACAGTCTGTAGAAATATGAACATTCACCATACTTATGTTACCCCAAAAATTCTACCAAAATTAGGACAAATAAAAAATTTGTATAGAAATACATTGCAAAAAGAATCAGAACCTTTGGGCCTTCCAGTAAAACATGTAAAATCGCACACTACAGCCAAAGTTTCTATCCTGCACCATACAAACCAACAAGCATTGTAAACATCCTAAAGGCAAACCTTGGCACATTATTTTTATAATACAATGGAATTGTACAAGGGGATAATTATTTTTTATGAAAAGTTTATGTAATTAAGATTCACAAAGTTTCCGTGAGCATGAACAAAGTTCAAGGAGCTCCCCCACTTCAACAATGCTTGTCTCTCTCACTTTCACTTTCCTTTTTGAAAAGTTTTGGGTTCCCCTCTTTATTTTTTTTGTTTTTAGACTATATGAAAGCACACAACAGAAAGAAATGACTCTCTAAAACTTCTGGGTTGTCTCCCTGGCAGCGGTTTCTTTAAATCCATTAAGCTAGGCATATAGTGCTCAAGTAATGGATCCACCCGGATCCCAAGGTATATCAAAGCCAATTTTAATTAACAATGATTTTTGATTTAGTAGTGAGCACAAAGTAACATATATCATGCAACAACGAAGTCTAACTCTCTTCCTATGCATCGGCATGTCATAAGAGAACAATTCATGCACACAAAGTAAAGGCCAATGCATAGTATAAGCAGTTTCTTGCAGTTTTATCATATTGGAAACATAGAGAGGTGGAGATATAGTTCCTCTCTCATAATAATTGCAAGTAGGAGCAACAAGCACATGCATATTACATTCATCAAAATTATCGTGTGCAACGGTAAAAGGCAACCCATCAATATAATCCTTAATAAGCACAAACTTCTCCAATATAGTCTAGTTTGGAGAATTCAAAAAGATAATAGGACTATCATGCGTGGGTGCAATAGCAACAATTTCATGTTTAACATAAGGAACTATAGCAGGATCATCTCCATAAGCATAATTCATATTGGCATATGATGACCCACAAGTATAGGGGATCTATCGTCCTTTCGACAAGTAAGAGTGTCGAACCCAACAAGGAGCAGAAGGAAATGACAAGCGGTTTTCAGTAAGGTTTTCTCTGCAAGCACCGAAATTGTAGGTAACAGGTAGTTTTGTGATAAGATAAATTGTAACAAGTAACAAGCAATGAAAGTAAATAAAGTGCAGCAAGGTGGCCCAATCCTTTTTGTAGCAAAGTACAAGCCTGGACAATTTCTTATAATGAGAAAAGCGCTCCCGAGGACACATGGGAATTATCGTCAAGCTAGTTTTCATCACACTCATATGATACGCGTTCGGTACTTTGATAATTTTTTATGTGGGTGGACCGGTGCTTGGGTACTGCCCTTACTTGGACAAGCATCCTACTTATGATTAACCCCTATTGCAAGCATCCGCAACTACAAAAGAAGTATTAAGGTAAACCTAACCACAACATTAGACATATGGATCCAAATTAGCCCCTTACGAAGCAACGCATAAACTAGGGTTTAAGCTTCTGTCACTCTAGCAACCCATCATCTACTTATTACTTCTCAATGCCTTCCTCTAGGCCCAAATAATGGTGAAGTGTCATGTAGTCGATGTTCACATAACACCACTAGAGGAGAGACAACATACATCTCATCAAAATATCGTACGGATACCAAATTCACATGACTACTAATAGCAAGACTTCACCCATGTCCTCAGGAACAAACGTAACTACTCACAAAGCATATTCATGTTCATAATCAGAGGAGTATTAATATGCATTAAGGATCTGAACATATAATCTTCCACCAAGTAAACCAATTAGCATCAACTACAAGGAGTAATCAACACTACTAGCAACTCACAGGTACCAATTTGTGGTTTTGATACAAGATTGGATACAAGAGATGAACTAGGATTTTGAGAGGAGATGGTGCTGGTGAAGATGTTGATGGAGATTGACCCCCTCCCGATGAGAGGATCGTTGGTGATGATGATGGTGATGATTTCCCCCTCCCGAAGGGAAGTTTCCCCGACAGAACAGCTCCGCCGGAGCCCTAGATTGGTTCCGCCAAGGTTCCGCCTCGTGGCGGCGGAGTTTCGTCCTGTAAGCTTGCTTTTGATTTTTTCCAGGGTAAAAGACTTCATATAGCAGAAGATGGGCACCGGAGGGCCACCAGGGGCCCCAGGAGACAGGGGCGTGCCCAGTAGGGGTGGGCACGCCCCCACCCTCCTGGCCAGGGTGTGGGCCCCCTCTGGTGTTTTCTTCGCTAAAAAATTCTTATTAATTCCAAAACTGACTTCCGTGGAGTTTCAGGATTTTTGGAGCTGTGCAGAATAGGTTTCCAATATTTGCTCCTTTTCCAGCCAGAATTCCAGCTGCCCGCATTCCCCCTCTTCATGGTAAACCTTGTAAAATAAGAGAGAATAGCCATAAGTATTGGGACATAATGTGTAATAACATCCCATAATGCAATACATATTGATATAAAAGCATGATGCAAAATGGACGTATCAACTCCCCCAATCTTAGACCTCGCTTGTCCTGAAACGGAAGCCGAAATCGAAAAATATGTCCACATGTTTAGAGATAGAGGTGTTGATAAAAATAAAATACGGACATGAGGGCATCATGATCATTCTTATAATAGCAACATAAATAGATTTTTTCATATGATTTCTTATGCTCAAGTAATAATCAATTCACAATGTCAAGTATGGTTCAGAAACTTCATTGGGATATAACAAACTATAATATCAGTCATGGAAGCAATTGCAATTTATCATAACATCAGAAAGAGTCAAGAATAGAGCTTTTTAGCAAGTCCACATACTCAACTATCATATAGTCTTCTACAATTGCTAACACTCACACAGTACTTGTGGTTATGGAGTTTCAACAGGACACTGAGAAAGATAGGGGCTTATTGTGTTGCCTCCCAACGTATTCACCTTTGGGTGATGTTAACAATAATAATTCATGCTAACTTACATCCAATTGGATATATATATCAAGATCTTTCAAACACGAGGATCTTGCCAAAGGATAAAATAGAAAAAGGGAAAGGTGAAGATCACCTTGACTCAAGCATAAAGTAAAAACATAAGGTAAAAGATAGGCCCTTCGCAGAGGGAAGCAGAGGTTGTCATGTGCTTTTAGGGTTGGATGCACAAAATCTTAATGCGAAAGAACGTCACTTTATACTGCCACTTGTATATGGACCTTTATTATTCAATCCGTCGCTTTTATTGCTTCCATAACAAGATCGTATAAAGCTTATTTTCTCCACACTAATAAGTCATACATATTTAGAGAGCAATTTTTATTGCTTGCAACACAACAACTTACTTGAAGGATCTTACTCAATCCATAGGTAGGTATAGTGGACTCTCATGGCAAAAACTGGGTTTAAGGATATTTGGAAGCACAAGTAGTATCTCTACTTGGTGCAAGGAATTTGGCTAGCATGAGGGAGAAAGGCAAGCTCAACATGTTGGGAAGATCAATGACAATATACTTTAACTGAGATGTGAGAAAACATAAACCATTATGTTGTCTTCCTTGTCCAACATCAACGCTTTTAGCATGTCATACTTAATGAGTGCTCACAATCATAAAAGATGTCCAAGATAGTATATTTGTATGTGAAAACCTCTCTTTCCTTATTACTTCCTATTAATTGCAACGATGACCAAAACTATGTTTGTCAACTCTCAACAACTTTTATGCCTCATACTTTTTATGTGTGAAGTCATTACTATCCATAAGATCAATATGAACTTTTTATTCTTTTTATTCTTTCTACTTCCTCAAGATCATAGAAAGAAGCAAAGCCCTTGAATCAACACCAATCTTTATTATAGATAGCTCACAGACTTGATTACATAAAGAGATCACAAAGCAAAACTCAGAACTACTTGATACCAAAGCTTCAATCTACTAGATCAAGATATTACTAAAAGGATTGAACTAAGTAAAACGGTAAAGATAGGAGTGTGATGGTGATATGATACCGGGGCACCTCCCCCATGCTTGGCAGTTGCCAAGGGGAGTGCCCATACCCAAGTGATTATGTCCTCGGAGGTGGTGAAGTAGGGGTTGTTCATGATGTAGGCTTGTCGTCCATCTTCCAAGGTATAGGCTCACCATCATAGAAGGATGATCGAGTCTCCGGGATCCTCAAATCTGCAGCCAAACTCATCCTCTTGAATCTATATTCATACTCAAAGTTTTGGTTTTGCAGGTCATAGATCTAGGCTTGGAGGTGCTCGATTTTCTCTTGAAGCTTGAAGATGGTCTCCCCAATGACCTTGGCATCTAGCTTGTGGTTGTTGGTGAACTCCGTGATCATCATCTGGTTGGCGTTGAGTCCACGCTTCACCATCCCTTGGCACTTGAAAACTTGTTGCTCCATGGCTTCGAGCTTTGTCTCTACGCTTCCGGTATGCCTTGGTCCCTCCACATCGCGGATGTGCAACACCCCATCACGCATCTCAATGGTTTGAGGGTGTTGCAGCACCTCCGCAAGGTAGGGGTTTATAACCCTCTCGAAAAACTTGTCCTTGGGAGCGCTTGGAGACGTCATGGTGCTCTAGATCTGTCAGAAAAACAGCTCGAAACGAAAACAGAGGATATTTGCATGATACGGTGGTCAAAACCTTCGGGAGGTTATATAATAATTTTTTACCGACCAAAATACGTAACGTGCAAGAAAATGGAGTCCAGGAGGCACACGAGGTGGCCACGAGACAGGGGGCGCGCCCAGGAAGGGTGGGCGCGCCCTCCACCCTCGTGGAGGCCTCGTGTCCTTCCCGGACTACTTCTTTCTTTCCAAAATTCTTAAATATTCCAAAACGGATAAAAATTGCCATTAGAATTGTTTTGGAGTCGGTTTACTTACCGTACCACATACCTATTCCTTTTTGGAGTCTGAAACGTTCTGGAAAGTGCCCCTTATGTATTCCTCCAGGGTTACAGTTTAAATAATATTAGTTTCAACATTGATAGGATTACCTGAGATATAATGTTTGATTCTTTGACCGTTCACCACCCTCGGACTTGTGCCTTCGAAGTTGTTGATTTTTATGGCACCGGAACAATAGACCTCCTCGATAACGTAAGGACCTTCCCACTTAGAGAGAAGTTTTCCTGCAAAAAATCTTAGACGAGAGTTGAATAATAACACATAATCACCTACGTTAAATTCTCGCTTTTGTATCCTTTTGTCATGCCAGCGTTTGACTTTTTCTTTGAATAGCTTGGCATTCTCATAGGCTTGGGTTCTCCATCCATCAAGTGAGCTAATATCAAATAACCTCTTCTCACCGGCAAGTTTGAAGTCATAGTTGAGATCTTTAATAGCCCAATATGCGTTATGTTCAAGTTCTAGAGGTAAGTGACATGCTTTTCCATAAACCATCTTATACAGAGACATACCCATAGGATTTTTATATGCAGTTCTATAGGCCCATAATGCATCATCAAGTTTTTTGGACCAATTCTTTCTAGATCTATTCACAATCTTTTGCAGAACTAATTTGAGCTCTCTATTGCTCAACTCTACTTGACCACTAGACTGCGGGTGATAAGGAGATGCAATTCTATGGTTAACATCGTACTTAGCAAGCATCTTACGGAAAGCACCATCAATAAAATGTGAACCACCATCAGTCATAAGATATCTAGGGACTCCAAACCTCGGAAAAATAACTTCTTTAAGCATTTTAATAGAAGTGTTATGATCATCACTACTAGTTGGAATAGCTTCTACCCACTTAGTAACGTAATCAACAACAACTAAAATATGTGTATAACCATTAGAGGCAGGAAAAGGTCCCATATAATCAAAGCCCCAAACATCAAATGGTTCAATAATAAGAGGATAATTCATAGGCATTTCTTGCCGTCTACTAATATTACCAATTCTTTGACATTCATCACAAGATAGGACAAACTTACGAGCATCTTTGAAGAGAGTAGGCCAATAAAAACCGGATTGCAATACCTTATGTGCAGTTCTATCTCCAGCGTGGTGTCCTCCATATGATTCAGAGTGACACTTGCGTAGGATCTGTTCCTGTTCATGCTCAGGTACACAACGTCTAATAACACCATCTACTCCTTCTTTATAAAGGTGTGGATCATCCCAGAAGTAATGTCTTAAATCATAAAAGAACTTCTTCTTTTGCTGGTATGTGAAACTAGGTGGTATAAATTTAACAACAATGTAATTAGCATAATCAGCATACCAAGGAGCAGTACGAGAAGCATTAATGACCACTAATTGTTCATCAGGAAAGCTATCATCAATAGGTAGTGGGTCATCAAGAACATTCTCTAACCTAGACAAGTTGTCTGCAACGGGGTTCTGTAACACCCCGGATGTAGTTTTCCATATTTGTAACTCCAACTCTTGCCACTTCAGGCTATGTGTTATGCTATTTCCTTTGTGGTTGGGTTTTTGTCTTTCGTTTTGCATTTTATTCATGTCATGCATTTCATCTCATAGCATCATGTGCATTGCATCTGCATGTTTTCATAAAACCCGTATCCGCTTGTAGTTACCGCGTCACCCCTTGCTTTCGTTGACCGTTCCAAGACCAACCGTGTTTGCGTTTCCCTCTTCTCAAACCACCTAACCTCTCTGCACGCCACCGACCCCCTCTTGTGCGCGTCCGAAAATTGTCCCGAACCCGACCCGCTCGGTCATGACCGATGAGTCCGAATCATCCCCCAACATCCCTAAAACATCTCCGTTTTATTATTTGGACTCCCTGCCTATTTTATTCTGGACCGTTCGATTGCGATCGAAGGGACGGATTAGCCCCTAAACTAACCTAATCCAACTACTATTTAAACCGACCTAACCCTGAAATCTCGGATGGCTGTCCCATCCTTCCCATCCCCGCCGCCACCCACCTACCTTTCTTCCTTGGGATCCCCTCATTCCCCCCGATCCAGATCCTCTCTCGCCCTCAGACCACCTCCCTCAATTTGCGCCGCCACCCAACCACTCCCTCCAACTAGCGCCTACCTCCTCGTCCCCGTGACCGCAGTAGCGCAGTAGGAGCCCTCGCACCGAAGCCTCGCTGACCCTGCATGTCGCGCCCTCCGGCGACCCCGCCGCCGGCCGCCACGACCAGGACCGGCCTCGTCCCGCTCCTCTCCTCCTCCTGTTTTTCCCTCTCTCTCTCACGGTGGCCCTCTCTCTCTCCTTCCCAGGATGAACAGGAGCTCCCGCCGATGCGCCATGTTGTCGTTCCTCTGCTTCTTCCCTACCGCCGCGTCAAGCTCCGCCGCCCAAGCTGCGCCGTTGCCTGCCGCAGTCCATGTCGCCGTCGTCTTCAATGGTTCCTGACGAGGACGGCGCCCTCCTGCCCGTCTCGAGCGCCAAGTCCCGCTCCTTGCTTCCTCTGAAGTCGTTGCACCAAGCCCCGCCTCCTGCGTCCCTGCATCGAGCGCCATGGCCGTCCTCTTCTTCAGATCAAGGCGCCGCCCATCGGATTCAGTTCCCCTCGGCATCCACACCGAGCTCCGGCCCGGTCCAGTCTTGCACCTTCCCCGCCTTCGCCATGTCCCGCTGCTGCCGTCTTCTGCATTGCCATGAACCTGCTGCTGCTTCTGTTCTTCGTTCGTCAGTAACGAGCAGCAGCAGCTCGCCCGGTCCAGCCGCGCGTTGACCGCGCTGGCCAGCTGCGTGGGCTGCAGCCGCGGCAAGGCCCAGCCAGGTGTTCCCAGCCGACCTGCTGCCTCCAAGGCCCAATGTGAGCAGCTCCCACCAGCCCAGTTCGCCTCAGATTCAGCTTGTTCTGTTTTTTTCTCTCCTGCGATTTTAGCTAATTATGCAGAGATTACAGATTTACAGAAAAACCCTCATGCTTCATACATTTAATAACTCACAAACCGTGCATCATATGTAAATAATTTATATATGTAAAATGCTTAGAATTTTATCTAGTTTCATAATATGCAAATTTCAACCATGTTTAAAATGTTTAAAATGTTGTTTGTTTAAATTTGCTCAAATGCCATGTTAAAATGATTTATTTCATAACTAAATAACCGTAGCTTGGTTTTAAATAAACTTTATATGTAAATGGGGTGGAAAAATGCATAGTTTAACATGGTTCACTTCATTTTGCTGTTTAAAATCATTGAAATTGTGTTTAGGGCAGAACAGTACCAAATTCGAAATATGCATATGAGGATTTTCTGGAATTGTTATTTGTTGTTCCGGCCTCATTTAAACTTGCCTAAATAGTTAGTTCATTTATGTTTCACCTCTTTCCATGTTTAACAACATTTAATAATGTTGTGTAGCTAAACGAGGGCGAACTAAATGTTTGAATGTGGTGTTTCGTCAATATGCAACTCATTGCATATTGAGCTCCACTTAACTTGTAGTATTGTTTGTTGCACTTTGCCATGCCATGCCTCTTTAAATCGAACATGCATCATACTTGTTTGTGCATCATGCCATGTTTATGCTTGTGCATTTACCATGTTGTTTGCTTCTTTCCGGTGTTGCTTCTTAGTTCTGGTAATATTGCGATTGTGAGGATCCGTTCGACTATGTTGGTTCGTCTACTTCATGGATTCGATCTTCTTCCTTGCGGGATTTCAGGCAAGATGACCGTTACTCTGGATCTCACTACTGTCATTGCTATGCTAGTTGTTTCGTTCTATCGCTATGCTGCGCTACCTATCACTTGTTCTTCAAGCCTCCCCAAATTGCCATGTCAGCCTCTAACCTTTTCACCCTTCCTAGCAAACCGTTGCTTGGCTATGTTAACACTTTTGCTCAGCCCCTCTTATAGCATTGTTAGTTGTAGGTGAAGTTGAAGATTGCTCCATGATGGACAGGATTATGTTGGGATATCACAATATCTCTTATTTAATTAATGCATCTATATACTTGGTAAAGGGTGGAAGACTCGGCCTTATGCCTGGTGTTTTGTTCCACTCTTGCCGCCCTAGTTTCCGTCATACCGGTGTTATGTTCCTTGATTTTGTGTTCCTTACACGGTTGGGTGATTTATGGGACCCCCTTGACAGTTCGCTTTGAATAAAACTCCTGCAGCAAGGCCCAACCTTGGTTTTACCATTTGCCTCACCTAGCCCTTTTTTCCCTTGGGTTTCCGGAGCCCGAGGGTCATCTTTATTTACCCCCCGGGCCAGTTCTCCTCCAAGTGCTGGTCCAAACCGAGCGATGTCCGGCGCCCCCTGGGCAACCAGGGTCTATGCCAACCCGACGTCTTGCTCATCCGGTGTGCCCTGAGAACGAGATATGTGCAGCTCCTATCGGGATTTGTCGACACATCGGGTGGCTTTGCTGGTCTTGTTTTACCATTGTCGAAATGTCTTGTAAACCGGGATTCCGAGTCTGATTGGGTCTTCCTGGGAGAAGGAATATCCTTCGTTGACCGTGAGAGCTTGTGATGCGCTAAGTTGGGACACCCCTGCAGGGTATAAACTTTTGAGAGCCGTGCTGCGGTTATGTGGCAGATGGGAATTTGTTAATATCCGGTTGTAGATAACTCGACACTAGATTCGAATTAAAATGCATCAACCGCGTGTGTAGCCGTGATGGTCTCTTTTCGGCGGAGTCCGGGAAGTGAACACGGTTTTGGGTTATGTTTGACGTAAGTAGGAGTTCAGGATCACTTCTTGATCATTGCTAGCTTCACGACCGTTCCGTTTGCTCTCTTCTTGCTCTGATTTGCGTATGTTAGCCACCATATATGCTTAGTCGCTGCTGCAACCTCACCACTTTACCCCTTCCTTTCCCATTAAGTTTGCTAGTATTGATACCCATGGTAATGGGATTGCTGAGTCCTCGTGGCTCACAGATTAGTACAACAATAGTTGCAGGTGCAGGTTATGCGATGATCATGACATGAGAGCGATGTTTACTCATTTTGGAGTTCTTCTTCTGCTTCTTCTCCGATCAGGGGATAGGGTCCAGGTCGGCAGCCTGGGCTAGCAGGGTGGATGTCGTTTGGGCTTCTGTTTGTGTTTCATCCGTAGTCGGATGTTGCTCTGATGTATTGTGATGTTGTATTCATGTGGCATTGTTTGCCTCTTGTATGTATCCCTAACTATTATGTAATGGTATGATGTAATGATATCCACCTTGCAAAAACATCTCCAATATGCGCTTCTATCCTTGGTGGGACCTTCGAGTTCCTTTTGGATATGGTCGCATATTGGGCGTGACAGGTTCTCGGCTCCCTTTCTATCAATAATATGCAAATCAAATTCTTGGAGAAAGAGAACCCATCTAATAAGTCTAGGCTTAGCATCTTTCTTTTCCATAAGATATTTAATAGCAGCATGATCCGTGTGAATAGTAACTTAGGAATCAACAATATAAGGTCTAAACTTATCACATGCAAATACGACTGCTAAGAACTCTTTTCAGTAGTAGCATAATTTCTCTGGACAGTATCAAGAGTTTTACTAGCATACTGGATAACATTCAATTTCTTATCAACTCTTTTCCCTAGAACAGCACCTACAACATAATCACTAGCATCACACATAATTCCAAAGGGTAAATTCCAATCAGGAGGCTGAACAATAGGTGCAGTGATCAAAGCTTTCTTAAGTATTTCAAATGCTTCTACACAATCATCATTAAAGACAAAAGGAATATCTTTTTGCAATAAATTAGTCAGAGGCCTAGAGATTTTAGAAAAGTCCTTAATGAACCTCCTATAAAAACCGGCATGACCAAGGAAACTTCTTATACCTTTTATTTCTTTGGGACATGGCATCTTTTCAATAGCATCAACTTTAGCTTTATCAACTTCAATACCTCTCTCGGAAATCTTATGCCCCAAGACGATGCCTTCATTAACCATAAAGTGGCACTTTTCCCAGTTCAAGACAAGACTAGTGTCTTCGCATCTCTGCAAAACTCGATCAAGGTTGCTCAAGCAATCATCAAAAGAGGATCCATAAACGGAGAAATCATCCATGAATACCTCGCAAATCTTTTCACAAAAGTCGGAGAATATGGCCATCATGCATCTTTGAAAGGTAGCAGGTGCATTACATAAACCAAAAGGCATCCGTCTATAAGCAAAAGTACCGAAAGTGCAAGTAAAAGTAGTTTTTGATTGATCCTCCGCTGACACAGGTATTTGAGAGAAACCAGAATAACCATCTAGAAAGCAGAAATGTGTATGTTTGGATAGTCTTTCTAGCATTTGATCAATAAAAGGTAAAGGGTAATGATCTTTCTTAGTAGCTTTATTTAACTTCAGAAATCAATTACCATCCTATAACCTGTAATAATTCTTTGTGGGATCAATTCATCTTTATCATTAGGAACGACAATAATACCTCCCTTTTTAGGAATGCAATGGACATGACTTACCCAATCACTATCAGCAATGGGATAAATTATACCTGCCTCAAGGAGCTTTAGTATCTCCTTTCTTACCACTTCTTTCATCTTAGGATTCAATCGTCATTGAGGATCTCTAACTGGTTTGGCATCTTTCTCTACATTTATTTTGTGTTGGCATAGAGTGGGACTAATGCCCTTAAGATCATCCAGAGTATATCCAATAGTAGCATGGTGCTTCTTCAGAGTTTTCAATAATCTTTCCTCTTCTTGCTCTAAAAGGTTAGCACTAATAATAACATGATATTTGTTTTCATCAAGATAAGCATACTTAAGATTATCAGGTAAAGGTTTGAGATCAAACATGGGATCACCCTTGGGTGGAGGGGGATCCCCTAGGATTTTAACAAGTAGGTTGTGTTTCAGAATAGGACCCTGTTGAAGGAACACTTCATCTATTTCCCTTCTTTCATTCATAAACATATCATTTTCATGGTCTAGCAAATATTGTTCTAACAGATCAGTAGGAGGCACGACAATAGAAGCAAGACCAATAATCTCATCTTTACTAGGTGATTCTTTATCACGGGGTTGTCTATGAAGCTTAGCAAAATTAAACTCATGAGACATATCCCCTAAGACAATTGCAACATCCTTTTTGCAATCAATCCTAGCATTAACAGTATTCAAGAAGGGTCTACCAAAATAGTGGGACAAAAATCATCTTGTGGGGAACTAAGAACAAGAAAATCAGCGGGATATTTAACCTTCCCACACAAGACTTCAACATCTCTAACAATCCCAACTGGTGAAATAGTATCTCTATTGGCAAGCTTGATAGTAACATCAATACCTTCCAATTCAGCGGGTGCAATATCGTGCATAATTTCCTTATATAAGGCATAGGGTATTGCACTAGAAATAGCACCTGTATCACATAAGCCATGATAACAATGATCTCCTATTTTAACAAAAATAACAGGCATGCCTACAACAGGTCTATGTATCTTAGCATCTGGTCTAACAATATTAGCAGTCTCACCACAAAAATAAATAACATGCCCATCTAAATTATCATCCAAGAGATCTTTAACCATAGCAATACTAGGTTCAACTTTGATTTCCTTAGGAGGTGTAGAAGTCCTAGTATTACTCTTACGAACAACAGTCGAAGTTTTAGCATGATCCTTTATCCTAACAGGAAAAGGAGGTTTCTCAACATAAGTACTAGGAACAATAGGATCATTACAAGTGACAGTCTTTTCTTTAACTATAATAGATGCAACTACTTTTACTTCAATGGGAGGATTATATTCAAACCACTTCTCCTTAGGGAGATCAACGTGAGTAGCAAAAGATTCACAAAAAGCAGCTACTATCTCAGAGTCAAGTCCATACTTAGCGCTAAATCTATGAAAAGCATCGGTATCCATAAAAGATTTAACACAATCAAACTTAGGTGTTATACCTGACTCCTTCCATCATCGGAACCCCAACCTTCAGAGTTGCGTTTAATTCTTTCCAATAAGTCCCACTTGAATTCAGTAGTCTTCAGCATATAAGAACCAGCACAGGAAGTATTGAGCATGGTGCGATCATTGGGAGAAAGCCGAGCATAAAAGTTTTGAATAATCATTTCTCTTTAGAGCTCATGATTCGGGCATGAATATAACATTGACTTAAGCCTCCCCCAAGCTTGAGCGATGCTTTCTCCTTCGCGAGGCCAGAAGTTATATATGTAATTACGATCACGATGAACAAGGTGCATATGATAGAACTTTTGGTGAAATTCCAACTTCAATCGTTTATAATTCCAAGATCACATAGCCTATACCATGTCAATGCATCTCCCTTCAAAGATAAAGGGAAGACCTTCCTTTTGACAACATCACCGGGAATACCTGCAAGCTTAAATAATCCACAAACTTCATCCACAAAGATAAGGTGTAAATCGGGATGCAATGTTCCATCTCTTGCAAAGGGATTAGCTAGCAGTTTCTCTATCATACCCGAAGGAATCTCAAAGTAAATATATTCAGTAGGTTCAGTAGGTTGAGGAGCAACTCTTTTCTCTTTCGGTCGGGGTGAAGATACCCCGAACAAGCCCCTCAAAGGATTAGTTTCCACAGTAACAAGTGACAGAAAATTTCAGCACACTATATAAATGTTTCCTTACCAAGTTCCACTCACCAAAGGCGCTTCACTCCTCGGCAACGGCGCCAGAAAAGAGTCTTGATGACCCATAAGTATAGGGTATCTATCGTAGTGCTTTCGATAAGTAAGAGTGTCGAACCCAACGAGGAGCAGAAGGAAATGACAAGCGGTTTTCAGTAAGGTTTTCTCTGCAAGCATTGAAATTTTAGGTAATAGGTAGTTTTGTGATAAGATAAATTGTAACGAGTAACAAGCAATGAAAGTAAATAAAGTACAGCAAGGTGGCCCAATCCTTTTTGTAGCAAAGGACAATCCTGGACAATTTCTTATAATGATAAAAGTGCTCCCGAGGACACATGGGAATTATCGTCAAGCTAGTTTTCATCACGCTCATATGATTCGCGTTTGGTATTTTGATAATTTGTTATGTGGGTGGACCGGTGCTTGGGTACTACCCTTACTTGGACAAGCACCCCACTTATGATTAACCCCTATTGCAAGCATCCGCAACTACAAAAGAAGTATTAAGGTAAGCCTAGCCACAACAATAGACATATGGATCCAAATCAACCCCTTATGAAGCAATACATAAACTTGGGTTTAAGCTTCTGTCACTCTAGCAACCCATCATCTACTTATTACTTCCCTATGCCTTCCTCTAGGCCCAAATAATGGTGAAGTGTCATGTAGTCGACGTTCACATAACACCACTAGAGGAGAGACAACATACATCTCATCAAAATATCGAACGAATACCAAATTCACATGACTACTAATAGCAAGACTTCACCCATGTCCTCAGGAACAAACATAACTACTCACAAAGCATATTCATGTTTACAATCAGAGGAGTATTAATATGCATTAAGGATCTGAACATATAATCTTCCACCAAGTAAACCAATTAGCATCAACTACAAGGAGTAATCAACACTACTAGCAACCCACAGGTACCAATTTGTGGTTTTGATACAAGATTGGATACAAGAGATGAACTAGGGTTTTGAGAGGAGATGGTGCTGGTGAAGATGTTGATGGAGATTGACCCCTCCTGATGAGAGGATCGTTGGTGATGATTTCCCCCTCCCGGAGGGAAGTTTCCCCGGTAGAACAGCTCCGCCAGAGCCCTAGATTGGTTTCGCCAAGGTTCCGCCTCGTGGCGGCGGATTTTCGTCCCGTAAGCTTGCTTTTGATTTTTTTTCCAGGGTAAAAGCCTTCATATAGCAGAAGATGGGCACCGGAGGGCCACCAGGGGGCCCAGGAGACAGGGGGCGCGCCCAGTAGGGGTGGGCGCGCCCCCACCCTCCTGGCCAGGGTGTGGGCCCCCTCTGGTGTTTTCTTCGCTCAGTAATTCTTATTAATTCCAAAACTGACTTACATGGAGTTTTAGGATTTTTGGAGCTGTGCAGAATAGGTTTCCAATATTTGCTCCTTTTCCAGCCAGAATTCCAGCTGCCAGCATTCCCCCTCTTCATGGTAAACCTTGTAAAATAAGAGAGAATATCCATAAGTATTGAGACATAATGTGTAATAACAGCCCATAATGCAATAAATATTGATATAAAAGCATGATGCAAAATGGACGTATCAGCATCTTGGCCACAAGCATAGAAAGTATCATCAAAAAGGGATATTTCAAATGAATTAAAGGGATCATAGCAATCATCCTTCGGTAAGCATGAAGGGAAATTAAACAATGTATGGGTTGAAGAGTTACTCTCATTAGAACGTGGGCACGAGTAGCTAATCCACTCTTCCTCCTTTTGTTCTTCGCTCTCCTCATCATATTTTTCATCCAATGAGCTCACAGTTTCATCAATTTCTTCTTCCATAGACTCCTGCAAAATATTAGTCTCTTCTTGGACAGCGGAGGAGTCCTCAATATATAGTTTAACATAGGCATTAGAAGCATAATTATCATAACAATATTTAAGTATGGCAAAATTTTTTCAGATTTGTAAAGAGTAGCATCATACGTTTCAATCAAAGAAGCAATTTCATAAGCACCCTTAAAAGCAACAAATTCTTCAATTTGTTGGACATCATAGTAATTATAAACACCCTTTGCATATGAAGATACAATTCCCTTATCACTAAACTCACATTGGTAGGGAAGGTGTTTCTTAGGGTTTTCATAACAACAAGTAAAATCATATATTTCACATAAATTCCAAGCATAGCATTGCAAACGATGAATTTGATCCAGTAAAAGTTTCCCTTTTTGAGATAAGCGGTGTCGCACATAACAAGCATGCTCATCTAAAGATTTGCCCTCAACTAAGCTAGTGGGGGTTTCAACACGAGCACAAAGGGATCGAAGATGATCCAAGTAAAAAGCTTCAGGAGTGTGATAGATTTTGAGTGGTTCTTCAACCATTGGTTCGGTAGGTACAACTAATTTTTCTGGTATTTTGTGTTTCCTACCCATAAATAAAGATAGAAAAAAACTAAGAACAACAAATAAAAATTACTTAGTGATAAAGCAAACAAGCACACACGAGAATATTCACCCCACGCTATGACTCCCTAGCAACGGTTCCAGAAAAAGGTCTTGATAACCCACAAGTATAGGGGATCAATTATAGCCTCTTTCGATAATTAAGAGTGTTGAACCCAACGAGGAGCTAAAGGTAGAACAAATATTCCCTTAAGTTCTATCGACCACTGATACAACTCTACACACGCTTAACGTTCGCTTTACCTAGAACAAGTATGAAACTAGAAGGACTTTGTAGGTGCTGTTGGATAGGTTTGCAAGATAATAAAGAGCACGTAAATATAAACTAGGGGCTGTTTAGATAAAGAAGGAATAAAGTAAATATAGCAAGTGTGGAAAAGTGGTGGTAGGAGTTGTGAAATTGTCCCCAAGCAATTGACTACTTTACTAGACCGATAGCAAGTTTTATGTGGGAGAGGCATAAGATAACATACTTTCTCTTCTTGGATCATATGCACTTATGATTGGAACTATAGCAAGCATCCGCAACTACTAAAGATCATTAAGGTAAAACCCAACCATAGCATTAAAGCATCAAGTCCCCTTTATCCCATACGCCACAACCCCCTTACTCGGGCTTATGCTTCTGTCACTCAAGCAACCCACTATAAGCGAATCATGAACGTATCGCAACACCCTACAGCAGGAATCCCTCACACCTGCGTGACACGGAGGGCACAATAGGACATCAACATAACCATAAGCAAATTAAACCAATCATAGCAATTCACCAATCACCGGTAGGACAATGAAAATCTACTCAGACATCATAGGATGGCAACACATCATTGAATAATAATGTGAAGCATAAAGCACCATGTCAAGTAGAGGGTACATCGGCTTGCGGGAGAGTGGACCGCTGAATATAGATGGGGGAAGGTGATGGAGATGTTGGTGAAGATGGCGGAGGTGTTGGTGTAGATCGCGGTGATGATGATGGCCCCCAGCGGCATTCCGGCACCACCGGAAGCAAGGGGGAGAGAGCCCCCCTTCTTCTTCTTCTTACTTGACCTTCTCCCTAGATGGGAGAAGGGTTTCCCCTCTGGTCCATGGTCTCCATGGCGTGGGAGGGGCGAGAGCCCCTCTGAGATTGGATCTGTCTCTCTGTCTCTCTCTATTTCTGCGTTCTTGGATTCTGCCCTTTCATCGTTTCTTTTATATCCGGAGATCCGTAACTCCAATTGGATTGAAACCTTCGCCATGATTTTTTTTCCTGAAAATTAGCTTTCTCGCGGCCGAAGAAGAGCAGCAACCGCCTTATGGGGTGCCCACGAGGGTCAGGGGCGCGCCCCCTGCCTCGTGGCCCCCTCGGGCACCGTCTCGTGTTGATTCTTCTTACCAAATCTCACAAATATTCCCAAAATATTCTCCGTCCATTTTTATCCCGTTTGGACTCCGTTTGATATGGATTTTTTGGGAAACATAAAACATGCAACAAACAGGAACTGGCACTGGGCACTGGATCAATATGTTAGTCCCAAAAATAATATAAAAAGTTGCCAGAAGTATATGAAAGTTGTAGAATATTGGCATGGATCAATCAAAAGTTATAGATATGACGGAGACGTATCACATGCCGCCGCAGGAGGTGGTGGTGTGCGTGGACCAGGATCATGTTCCACCCCCTCGACGACCTCCGATGGCCACGACAGGATGCCACACATTCACCCCGGAGCTCCACAACGTCGTCTGGCCAAGCAAGTTCAAGCCTGACCTGCCCCCACGCTATGACGGCACCGCGGACCCCGCCGAGTTCTTGACGCTCTATGAGCTGAGCATTGAGGTGGCCAACTGCAACGAGAAGATCATGGCAAACTAGTTCCCGATGGACCTAAAGGATGGCGCATGTTCCTGGCTCCTGAACCTAGCCGAGGAGTCGGTTTCTTCCTGGGAGGAGATGCGCAGCCGCTTCATCGCCAAATTCTAGGGCACTCGTGACCACCCACTGGCCGCGGTGACCTGTGTCGTATCAAGCCACAACCTGGAGAGACCCTGCAGAAGTATATCCAGAGCTTCAACAACGTTCGCCTCAAGATCCCCAAGGTGTCGGACGAGGCCATCACCTCCGCGTTCACCGATGGCGTCCGTGATGTCAAGATGAAGGAGGAGCTCGCCATCCACGAGGATCTCTGCACCGCTCTGGAGATGTTCAACATGGCGAACAAGTGTGCGAGGGCTGAGGAGGGACGCCTCTCCCTCCTCGAGCTCCCTGATGCTGAGCCAGAAGACGAGAAGACCAAGACCAAGGACGTGAAGCGCAAGGGGCCAGCCGTGCTTGCGGCCGAGACAGAGACGAAGCACAGTGGCGACCATTGAGGGAGTCGTGGATTATGGGGTATCCGGAAAGCTGGACTCTATACTTCGTCCGGACTATTGGAGCGTGAAGATACAAGACTCAAGACTCCGTCCCGTGTCCGGATGGGACTCTCCTTTGCGTGGAAGACAAGCTTGGCGATCCGTATAATATATTTCCTTCCTTGTAACCAACTCCGTGTAAACCCTAACCCTCTCCGGTGTCTATATAAACCGGAGAGGTTGGTCCTTAGAAGGCCGATCACGGTCACAACCATAATCATCATAGGCTAGCTTCTAGGGTTTAGCCTCTACGATCTCGTGGTAGATCTACTATTGTACTACTCATATCATCAATATGAATCAAGCAGGAAGTAGGGTTTTACCTCCATCGAGAGGGCCCGAACCTGGGTAAACATTATGTACCTTGCTTCCTGTTACCATCAGCCTAAGACGCACAGATCGGGACCCCCTACCCGAGATCCGCCGATTTTGACACCGACATTGGTGCTTTCATTGAGAGTTCCTCTGTGTCGTCGCTGCAAGGCTTGATGGATCCTTCAATCATCGTCAACAACACGGTCCAGGGTGAGACTTTTCTCCCCAGACAGATTTTCATGTTCGGCGGCTTTGCACTGCGGGCCAATTCACTTGGCCATCTGGAGCAGATCGACAACTACGCCCCTGGCCGCCAGATCAGGTTTGGAAACCTGAACTACACGGCTGATATCCGCGGAGACTTGATCTTCAACGGATTCGGGCCTGTGCCGGGAGCGCCAGACAATCACGACGAGCATGGCTTAGACCTATTGTTAGACAATGCTCGGGATGTCATCCCTGCGGTAGACCCGGACCTAAATCTGGAGTAGACCGTGTTGCGTAAGGACAAAGGGATGGACCCCGCCCCGCAGGCCGCACACTCATCGGCGGTAGAGCCGAACACAGGCCTCGCCCCCAAAGAAGCCTATGACACCGGACCCCCGGACTCATATCCGGCTGTAGGTTCCAGTCTGCGCTCTCCTAAGCCCGCCGAATCTGGTTGGGCTCCTATAATGGAGTTCACCGCAGTGGATATCTTCCAACACTCGCCCTTTGGCGACGTGTTGAACTCGTTAAAGTCTCTCTCTTTGTCAGAAGGCTCGTGAACGAACTATGTCCGGCTCGAATGGGAAGCAAGCGACGAAGGAATTCATTGCCCACCCACCACCCACTTCATTGCCATGATCGATGATCTAACCGACGTGCTTGACTTCGACTTCGAAGACATCGACGGTATGGACGACGATGCAGGAGAAGTACAGGAACCACAGCTCATGGGGCGGTGGACAGCCACCTCCTCATATGATATATATATGGTGGACACTCCGAAGGAAACAAATGGCGATGAGGCAACGGAGGATAACCCATCAGGGAAAAAGCAAAGCATGGGCGTCGTCGGCGCCGCTCCAAGCCCTGCCACAGCAATACCGGCCCAGGAGGTGAAAACAATCCGGATGGTGCCGAAGAGGAATACAACCCTGATCAGCCCGCCTTCGAGCAGGCCGAGCAGGAAGACGGGCAGGTCAGCCCAGATGAACAGGCGACGGACGGATATCCGGAGGAGGACAACTACATGCCCCCTCCGAAGACGAGATTAGCCTCGGCGACGACGAGTTTGGCGTGCCTGAGGACCCCGTCGAGCAGGAGCACTTCAAGCGCCGACTTATGTCCACTGTGAGGAGCCTGAAAAAGAAGCAGCAGCAACTCCAAGCTGATCAAGACCTGCTCACAGATAGATGGACTAAAGTCCTGGCAGCTAAGGAATACGGACTCGAGCGCCACATGGCTGACCGGCCACCCCGTGGCCGGGATAAAACGGCATATCAGCCGAAATACCAGCCTGCACCCCCACGCCAATACACTACGGCTCGGGGCAATAGGCAGGACCTGCAAGATATACTGGAAAACAAAGCAGGACAGCCAAGATCGATCTACGGACCGCGAGGGCGCGCCCCAGCGTGCGACAATGACCGTCACGCCGGATACACTATCAACAAGTCCGGCCGGGCCGAACACAGCCACCCAGACCAATTCGAACTGCGTAGCCACATAGCCCGATACAGAGGTGCCGTGCACCCCCTCTGCTTCACTAACGAAGTGATGGATCATGAATTCGTAGAAGGGTTCAAACCTGCAAACATCGAATCATATGATGGCACAACAGACCCCACAGTATGGATCAAACATTTCCTTCTCCACATTCACATGGCCCGCGGAGACGATCTACACGCCATCAAGTATCTTCCCCTGAAGCTCAAAGGACCCGCCCGACACTGGCTAAACAGCCTGCCCGCAAATTCCATTGGCAGTTGGGAAAACCTGGAAGACGCGTTCCTCGACAACTTCCAGGGCACATATGTGCGACCACCGGATGCCGATGACTTGAGCCACATTACTCAACAGCCCGGAGAGTCAGCCAGGAAATTCTGGACTCGGTTCCTAAATAAAAAGAACCAAATAGTCGGTTGTCCGGACGCCGAAGCCCTGGCGGCCTTTAAGCATAATATCCGTGACGAGTGGCTCGCCCGACACCTCGGCCAGGAAAAACCCAAGTCCATGGCAGCTCTCACGACACTAATGACCCGCTTTTGTGCGGGCGAGGATAGCTGGTTGGCTCGCAACAGCACTACGCCACATTCTGGCACTTTAGATGTCCGTGACAATAACGGCTAGCCACGGCGCAACAGACATAAGCGACGGAACAACGCCGACCACACTGAAGACACGACAGTCAACGCCAGATTCAGCGGATCCAAGTCCGGTCAGTGGAAGAAGCCGTTCAAAAGAAACAATCAGGGGCCGTCCAGTCTAGACCGCATACTAGAACGCTCGTGCCAAGTCCATGGCACACCGGACACGCCAGCCAACCACACTAATAGAGACTGCTGGGTGTTCAAACAGGCTGGTAAAATAAACGCCGAAAACAAGGTCAAGGGGCTGCACAACAACGACGACGAAGAGCCCCGGCGTCCGAACACGGGGGGACAGAAGAAATTTCCTTCCCAGGTGAAAACGGTCAACATGATCTACGCCACCCACATTCCCAAGCGTGAACGGAAGCGAGGACTACGGGACGTCTATGCGATGGAGCCAGTCGCCCCCAAATTCAACCCATGGTCAGCTTGTCCGATCACCTTTGATCGTAGGGATCACCCTACCAGCATCCGTCACGGCGGCTCAGCCGCATTGGTCCTAGACCCAATCATCGACGGATTCCACCTCACGCGAGTCCTTATGGACGGGGGCAGCAGCCTAAACCTACTTTATCAGAACACAGTGCACAAAATGGTCATTGACCCTTCAAGGATCAAGCCCACCAAAACCACCTTTAAAGGTGTAATTCCTGGAGTAGAGGCCCATTGCACTGGCTCTTTATCATTGGAAGTGGTCTTCGGATCTCTGGATAACTTCCAAAGTGAAGAGTTAATCTTCGATATCGTCCCCTTCTGTAGTGGTTACCACACACTGCTGGGATGAACCGCATTCGCTAGATTCAATGCGGTACCACACTATACATACCTCAAGCTCAAGATGCCAGGACCGCGCGGGGTCATAACAGTCAACGGAAACATGGACCGCTCTCTCCGAACATTAGAGCATACCGCAGCCCTCGTGGCGGAAGTACAATGCGGCCTCCTTCGACAAACCACCAATCCGGCGACGGTAACCTCGAGCACCGTCAAGCGAGTCCGGAGCACCCCGCAACAGGATCACCAGGCCCGTCAAGAGCGCGACTAGCAGTCCGGCCTCCGCTCAAGACCCATCAAAGCAGCATTCGTGCTACGCGTACACAATTACGCACTCAAAATACCATGGGCATAGGCGGAGGCGCAGCAGTGACTCAGTCAACAGTGCGGTATAACCACAATGTACCTTCATAACCCTCCCTTTTTATCTTTCAGGACATTGCTTTTGGGCAGCCCCTTCAGAAGAGCCGGATTGTTGGACTTACACAGGAGAGAAAACCAAGGAGGCAACAGGCTTTGCGCACAAAAGGAAATACCCAGGTGGAATCTGTTCATGATTGTTATACCTGTTTTATATACCTACATGCAGCCTGCCCTTGGATAGGACATGTTAAATAGCCCTATTTACTTCTGCTTAAACGCACCCAATGTAAACATACGCTTAAATGTCTCATTCATCAATGGGAGATAATATATAGCGTTAGCTTATTATTCCTATTTGCGCATATTTCTTGCAAATGTTTATTTAATATCGCATTCGTACACCTTGGTACGATCAGTTTTCCAGGGGCTTCTTATGGCGCCTCATAATATGGCAAAACAAGTCCGAACACTTTCAACAATGCGGCACCCCGAACTTATAGCACTATATGCATCAGCTCCGAATCACGTCTTGGGTCAATAGTTGGGTTTGCCTGGCTCCCTTGTTTTGGTACCTTACGTTCCATTATATCGGCTAAGGTAGCGCAGGGAGAACTACTGCGATTGTGTCCCGGTTCTTCCGGACGAACACCTCAGTAGAGAAAGCCGAAAACTGACCGGCATGATGCGGCGAGAGCTGGTCGCTGTTTGAGAGGTCTTAAAATCCTTAAAGATTTTTTCCGCTTTAGGCGATGAATCGGCTTTGTCCGATTTAGGCGTATATAGCGCCCCAATTCAGCCTTACGAATTCTAGGGGCTTCGCCGAAATTTAAAATTATAAACTTCTATGGCTAAGTGAAAGTTATAAAGCCGCATAGTCCGATTGCCTTGTTCGCTGCGCCGGATACCTCCTTAAGGGACCAAAAATTTGGATAAAGAGTGTCCTGGTTTTTCCAGGAACACCCCAGTACTAGTTACGTGGGGGCGAAAGCCGACGACTGGCGTACTTTCAGAATTCTATAAACAGTCGCATAGAAGGTAATATTTTAAATCAAACAGTGCTACATAGCACAAGTAACTTCGTCTTTATATTACAACAACGACAAAAGTACATTTACTCAAGGATCTTGTCCTTGGTACATTCATCGGCCACGAGAGGAGCGCCCTTCATAATGCCATCATAATATTTCTCGGGATAGCGATGCGCCTTGCCCTCCGGCGGCCCGTCCTTCACTAGCTTCTCCTCATCCAGCTTGCCCCAATGCACCCTCGCACGGGCAAAGGCCCGGCGGGCACCCTCAGTGCAAACGGATCGCTTGATCACTTCAAGCCGCGAACAGGCATTCACCATCCGCTTGATAAGGCCGAAGTAGCTAGTGGGCAGGGGCTCACCAGGCCACATCCGGACTATGAAATCTTTCATAGCCACTTCGGCCGCCCTGTGGAGTTCAACCAACTGCTTCAGTTGGTCGCTCAGAGGCATTGGGTGTTCGGCCCCAGCATACTAGGACCAGAACAACTTCTCCGTGGAGCTCCCCTCCTTGGCACGGTAGAACTCTGTGGCATCTGATATGCTGCGTGGCAGATCTGCGAATGCCCCTGGAGAGCTCCAAATTCGGGTAAGTAAAAGAAACGCCTCATCCACATGCTTGCTTTGCATAAAGAATGTCTTACCCGCCGCTATCTTCTTGGCCACCTGGATTTCCTGCTGTGCCTTTTCGGCTTCGGCCTTGGTGTCTTTCACACTCGCAAGGGCCTTCGCAAGCTCAGTCTCTTTCATCTTAAGATCATGCTCCAAGGACTCGAACTTCTTGCCGAGCTCCTGGAGCTCTTGCCGTACCTCATCCACTCTAGCATCTTGCTTTTCGTGCTCCTTGCGTTCCAAGGCTGCCTTGTCTTCGGCCTCGGACAGCGCTTTCTTCAGAGATGCCACTTCGGTGGTGGCCCCTGTTACAAAGTCGCGATGCTTTGTCGTTAGCATAACCAATTTCACCTATACCTATTATACGCGAACGGGGTGTCACTTACCTTTGTTCTCTTCGAGCTGCCTCTTTGTGAGGCCGAGCTCTCCCTGCGCCTACTCCAGGTCCCGTTTTAGTCCGGCGACCTCGGCTGTGTGGACAGCAGCGGCAAGCAGCACAGCCTGCTTATTCATACAGACTTACTATTAGACTCCTGCGGATTTTATTTGACCCTCTGTTTGGTCTTTCCGAACACCAAATAGAGTATCATGGGCTACTACCTATCGGGTGATAATTTTACATTCTTTCTTACCTCAAAGCCCGTCAGGAGGCTGGTGCAGGCTTCGGTTAGTCCGCTCTTGGCGGACAGAACCTTCTGAATCACCGCACTCATAAGAGTACGGTGCTCGTCATCCATAGAAGCGTCGCAAAGCGCTTCCAGTAGACTATCCGACGCCTCTGGCGTGATGGAAGTCACCGGCCCGGACGGCTCACCCTCCCTGACGGGGGGCCGCCTGCCCGAATCCGGAACCATCAAAGGTTCCGGCACATTATTTGGCTGAGAGCCCGGCTGGTTGCTGCTCTCATCGGCATGATCCGCGGGGATCATGTACCCCGTGTGCCCGGCGTCTGGAATCCCGCCTTGGGGCGTCTCCAGAGTCACCTCACCCTACTCCAGAAGCCTTTGGGACAACACCTCCGTGTCATCCGCAGGTCGAGGAGTGGTGGCCGTCGGGAGTGAGTTCATCTCTGAATCAGTTAACGACCCATCCGAAGACGACAACTCGGGCTGGGCCCTAGCCGGACTGCATATATGTCTGGCGTTATAACAAGACTATGAAGCAAAGTCGCACTAAAGTACAATAAAGTGCAGAGACTTACAATCTCGCTAGGGGCTTCCCCCTGGGCAGCCACTCTTCATCACTGTGAGCGGCCGTGGTGGAGTAGTCCAGAAGGGACGCCTTTCCCTTCTTGGACGTCCTAGCCTCCCCCTCCGGGGCGGCTTTCCTCTTCTTCTCCTCCCCAGTGCGGGGAGGCAGAACTTCTTCATGTTTCCCCCCGCCTCCGCGGGAGGAGTCTGCCTCGTCGTCTTTGGACGACGTGGGTATGACGGCCTTGCACCGGGGGCCTTTCTCGGCCCCCTGGTCCGCCTTCCTAGGTTCCCCATCCTCTCCGGATGGGGCGGCCTCTTCCTCTTCTTCCTCCCCTTCGAGGGAGGAGTGTGCCTCATCATCCGCGAACGAGGCGTCCGGTATGACCTTACGTCAGAGGCCCTTTCTGGCCCCCGGGGTCTTCTTTTCCGGTGCCTTGTAGGGCGCCGGGACTAGCATCTCCGTCAGGAGAGCATCGACTGGACGTTCCGGTAGCGGAGCCGAGCGGTCAGTCCGCTCCGCTGTCTCCACATAATCCTGGTCAAATACACACAATGACTTAAGACTCCCCCATGAATATATTAGGAAGAACTGAATCCGGTGGTAGTCAGAAAACTCACCGGACGGGGGGGGGGGGCATGAAGTCCGCGGTCCTCGGATGTGGGGGGAGGTACTTCGGAGGCCTTGAACAGTGCCTTCCATGCGCCTTTATGCGTCATGTCATAGAGCTTTCGAAGCATTTGGTGTTCGGCCGGGACAAACTCCCACAGATTGAATGCCCGTCTTTGGCACGGAAGAATCCGGCAGACAAGCATGACCTGGACCACGTTGATAAGCTTGCTGTTCTTGTCCTTCATATTTTTGATGCAGTTCTGGAGTCCAGTCAGCTCGGCAGGTTTGCCCCGGGTCAGGCCCTTCCTTTCCCAGGAGGTTAGCCGCATGGGGGTTCCGGGTCGGAATTCGGGGGCCGTCACCTAGTTGGCGCCGCGCAGCTCGGTGATGTAGAACCACCCATATTGCCACCCTTTCACGGTCTCCATGAAGGAGCCGCTAAGCTAGGTGACGTTTGGCGTCTTGCTCACCATGGCCCCTCCGCACTCCGCTTGCTGGCCGGTCACGATCTTCGGCTTCACACAGAAGATTTGTACCCACAAGCCAAAGTGAGGCTTGATGCGGAGGAAGGCCTCGCACATGACGATAAATGCCGAGATGTTGAGGATGAAATTTGGGGCTAGATCAAGGAAATCTAGCCCGTAGTAGAACATGAGCCCGCGGACGAAGGGATGAAGTGGAAATCCCTGTCCACGGACGAAGTGGGCGACAAACACGACCCTCTTGTGGGGTTCAGGAGTTGGAATGATCTGCCCGGCGTCCGGTAGCCGGTGCGCGATGTCTGCGGCCAAGTATACGGCCGCCCGAAGCTTCGTGATATGCTTCTCCTTCACGGTGGAGGCCACCCACTTGCCTCCTGCTCCGAACATGTTTAGCTGTGTGGAGAAGACTTGGGCTAGGGCGCTGGAGCTTGAAGAGGCAAGGGTAAGCAAAGGAGGAAGAAGGCGTGGGTAAAAATAGGGAACCCTTATCCCTTTATAGAGGCGACGAAAGCGGTGCGCCTCCCCACTTGCCCGTTGAGAATCGCTTACTTCCCAAGCGCCACGATTGATGGCGCGGTTGGGTTACCCATACCCGTATTGATGAGAATCCCGTGATAAGGGGACACAATCTCTGCTTTGACAAGACGTGTCAAGGAAACCCCTCGCAATATGCGCTATGGCTGGTGTTGGGAAAACGGTTCAAATAATGACCTGACCGTAATGACATGACGTGCTGTCTAAAAAAGGTTGTCAGTAGATTACGTTTGTAAAATATCATTCTCTCTATGGTGGTATGTGAAGATCATCTTGCAGATCCAGACACGGTCTAAGTGTTCGATAATTACTTTGGAGTATTCGGCGATAGAACCCGCCTTGCAATGCCGAAGACAAGACTGCGCGCCGGACTCATCGTCATTGAAGCCTGGTTCAGGGGCTACTGAGGGAGTCCTGGATGATGGGGTATCCGGACAGCCGGACTCTATACTTCGTCCGGACTATTGGAGCGTGAAGATACAAGACTCAAGACTCCGTCCCGTGTCTGGATGGGACTCTCCTTTGCGTGGAAGACAAGCTTGGCGATCCAGATAATATATTTCCTTCCTTGTAACCGACTCCGTGTAAACCCTAACCTTCTCCGGTGTCTATATAAACCGGAGAGGTTGGTCCTTAGAAGGCTGATGACGATCACAACCATAATCATCATAGGCTAGCTTCTAGGGTTTAGCCTCTACAATCTCGTGGTAGATCTACTCTTGTACTACTCATATCATCAATATCAATCAAGCAGGAAGTAGGGTTTTACCTCCGTCGAGAGGGCCCGAACCTGGGTAAACATTGTGTCCCTTGCTTCCTGTTACCATCAGCCTAAGACGCACAAATCAGGACCCCCTACCCGAGATCCGCCGGTTTTGACACCGACAACCACCCCGAGTCATCCAAGGGCAAGCGGTCGTTCTGCGCCTTCCACAATGTTTACAACCACAACACCAGCGACTGCTAGGAGCTCAGGGCTCTCCGCGACGGGCGCCTCGGTCGACACCCCGAGCGCAACGATCGAGGCTATAGTCGCGGAAGTGGCCAAGGTGGAGGACGCTGGGATGGACGCGACCGTCGTTAGGAGTGGCGCGGCCAGCCTCGTGAGGACCGCTGACAGGACCAGCCTCGAGGGCAACTGGAGGGAGCAGCCTCGTGAGGATCAACCTCAGGGCAACACAGCCTTGCCTCCTCTGCCTCCACCGCCAAGAAGGAATGAAGATCACCACCAGGACGAGGGGGCTGGGAGCTTCCAGGAGCCTCGGGCCATTCCCTGCATCTTGGGCGGCTCATAGGCCCCGGCTTCCCACCGCGTCTTCAAACAGTTTGCACGCGAGGTGAACACAGTGCTCCCTAAGCCTGAAGCAATTCGCCCTCTCAAGTGGTCCAAGTGAGCCATCACCTTCGACTCCTCAGACCGGCTCAAGTGTGCGGCCACCGCTAGTGCACTCCCCATGCTTTGCTCCCCCGTCATCAGCAACGTGGTCATCACCAAGACTCTCATTGATGGCGGAGCAGGGCTCAATGTTCTCTCTGTTCAGACGTTCGATAGGCTCCAGGTGCCATACTACTAGCTTCATCCCACCAAGCCATTCTCAGGAGTGACCGATGGATCGACACACCAGATCGAGCAGGTTCGCCTCCCTGTCACCTTCGGCGAGCGCAACAACTACCGCACCGAGCTCATCAACTTTGATGTCACCGATATCCGCTTGCCCTACAACGCCATCCTAGGGTACCCAGCACTGGCCAAGCTCATGGCGGCCACGCACCACGGCTACAACATCCTCAAGATGCTAGGAAGCGATGGTGTCATCACGGTCGCCTATTGGGAGAAGGATGCGGTGTGCTCCCTCGAGCGCGCCTTCCAGGCTGCAGCGGCCGAGAACCCCGAAGACGAAGACGGTGCCCTCCCTCCTAAGGTCGCCCCCAAGATGAAGAAGCTACAGCTGGGACATTGGTCTCGTGAGGGAGCATCACTCGAGGATGCAACTCTGAGCCTTGTGTCTCCGGATGCGGCACCTTCACCCATCGCATAGGAAGGCGCGCCCGACGCTCCTCTCAGGCTAGGCTCGAGGGCTCTCCTTTGGAGGGTGTCGGTGTCAAAACCGGCGGATCTCGGGTAGGGGGTCCCGAACTGTGCGTATAGGTGGATGGTAACAGGAGACAAGGGACACGATGTTTTTACCCAGGTTCGGGCCCTCTCGATGGAGGTAAAACCCTACTCCTGCTTGATTGATATTGATGATATGGGTAGTACAAGAGTGGATCTACCACGAGATCAAGGAGGCTAAACCCTAGAAGCTAGCCTATGGTATGATTGTTGTTGTGTCCTACAGACTAAAAACCTCCGGTTTATATAGACACCGGAGAGGGCTAGGGTTACACAGAGTCGGTTACAATGCTAGGAGATCTACATATCCATATCGCCAAGCTTGCCTACCACGCCAAGGAAAGTCCCATCCGGACACGAGACGAAGTCTTCAATCTTGTATCTTCATAGTCTTGGAGTCCGGCCGATGATGATAGTTCGGCTATCCGGACACCCCCTAGTCCGGGACTCCCTCAGTAGCCCCTGAACCAGGCTTCAATGACGACGAGTCCGGCACGCATATTGTCTTCGGCATTGCAAGGCGGGTTCCTCCTCCGAATAATTCATAGAAGATTGTGAACACCAGGATAGTGTCCGGCTCTGTAAAATAAATTCCACATACCACCGTAGAGAGAATAATATTTACACAAGTTCAATCTGCTGACGTATTTTGTGGCGTGACGTCACACCACAACCAAGCCTTTACTCGAATCGTTTTTATTATACCACCTCAGCGCGTTTAGCGAAGCGGTTTCCTTGGCAAGTCTTGTCGAAGCAGAGATCGTGTTCCCCTTATTCCGGGATCCCCATCAATACGGATGTGGGTAACCCAACCGCGCCATTGATTGTGGCGCTTGGGAGATAAGCGAGTTTTACCAGGCCAGTAGGGACGCATAGTTTCATCCGCCCATATATAAGGGGATAAGGATCCACCTTTTTTACCTACGCCTTCTTCCTCCTTTGCTTATCCATCTCCGCGCACTCGAGCTCCAGCGCCCAAGTCCGCACATCTCACCTCGACCTTCTCCAGTCATGTCCGGAGCGGGAGGCAAGTGGATGGCCTCCTCCGTTACGGAGGGGCACATCGAGAAGCTGTGCAGCGCCGGATATCTGTCCAGCGACATCGCGCACCGGCTCCCTGACGAGGGGCAACTCATCCCCACCCCCAGGCCCCATGAGAGGGTGGTATTCCTTCCCCATTTCCTTTGCGGACTGGACTTCCCACTCCACCCCTTTGTCCGGGGGCTCATGTTCTACTACGGCCTGGATTTCCACGATCTGGCCCCAAATTTTATCCTCAATATCTCGGCGTTTATCGTCGTGTGCGAGGCCTTCCTCTGCATCCAGCCCCACTTCAGCTTGTGGCTAAAGACCTTCAATGTCAAGCCGAAGGTTGTAAAGGGCAGCCAAGCGGAGTGCGGAGGCGCCATGGTGGGCAAAATGCCCAACGTCACTTGGCTTGAGGGTGCCTTTGTGGAATCCATCAAAGGGTGGCAATCGGGGTGGTTCTACATCACCGAGCCGCGTGACCCTAAATGGGCAGCAGCCCCCGAATTTAGATCTGGCATACCCATGCAGCTCACCTCCTGGAAAGAGAAGGGCTTGCTATGGGGTAGTTCGGAAGAGCTGACCGGACTCCAGTCCTGTCTCCAGACCCTGGTGAACAAGAAGCTCAAGCTTGTCAATGTGATCCAGGTCATGCTCGTCCGCCGGATTCTCCCGTGCCAGCAACGGGACTTCAATTTGTGGGAGTTTGATCCGGCACAGCACCGGACCTTGAGCGGGCTCTTCGAGACTACGTACAAAGATGCCCGGAGGGTGCTGTTCAAGGGCGTCGAAGCTCCCGCATCCGCTACCGAAGATCGCGGATTCAGCTCGCAGCGTCCGGCTGGCGAGGTAAGCCATGTTATCCTTTCATATTTTGACTTTATGCGGGATCTAAACTCCCAATTCCTTTAGCAGGCCTGGCAGCCGACATCCGGACAGGTTAACTGTCTGGCTCCCCTTCCAGAGGACCCAGCGGATGCCCATTTGACAGGGCTACTGGTCCCGGCACTTTACGTAGTGCCAGAGAAGAAGGCCAAGAAGAAGGCCACGGGAACCCGAATGAGTTCCCGGCGTCAGGTGGTATCGGACTCATCGTCCGATGACTCTGAGGCGGACTCCCCCCACGAGGATGAGGAGGAGAAGAAAGAGGCCTCTCCCCCAGTGGGGGGGAGAGAAGAAGAGGAAGGCCTCCCCAACGAGGGAGGCCGAAGGGTCCAAGAAGGGAAGGACCCTTCCCCCAGACTATTCCGCCAACATCGGCGACGGCGACGAGGAGTGGCCCTCAAGGGCCAAGCCCCTGGCGAGATTGTAAGTATCCGGACTCCTAGATGAGTTATAATTTTTCTTTTTGTCGCATGGTGTCTTTCTAATGCCGCATACAACCCTATAGTCCGCCCAAGGACGATCTTCCCGCTTCGTCGAGCGGGTCCTTGGGCACGTCGGATATGGATTCTCTTCCGACCGCCTCCACCCCCCGTGACGCTGACGACGCCGAGGTGGGATCCCGGGAAGGGACCCACCAGGAGGAGGAGGCGCTGGAGGTGCCGCAGGGCAACCTCCCGGACTTTGCACCGGACTCTGCACCGGAACCTGCAGTGGTTCCGAAGTCCGGTGGGCGGCCCATTCGTAAGAAGGGCAAGACTATGACACCGGCGGCCTCCGTCCAACCGGAGGCGCCGGATAACTTGCTGGAGGCGCTCAACGGCGTTTCCATTGAAGAAGAACACCGCACTGTCATGAGTGCGGTGATTCAGAAGGTTCAGCTCGCCAAGAGCGGGCTGACCGAGGCCTGCAGCAGCCTTCTAACAGGCTTTGAGGTAAGAATTTTAAGATATGTAATATAGTACCGCATAGACAGTAGCCCCTAATGCTCGGTTCGGTGCTCGGAATCAAAAGCCGGACTGAGGATCTAAAAAGATATACGCTTGAGTCATAAAAAATGTGTCCATATGGGAATGCAGGCTACGCTGCTGACCTCTGCCGCACTGACTGCAGAGGTCAATACCATGAAGCAGAGCCTCGAGCAGTCTGAGAGCAAGCTCGGCCGTGCCAAGAAGCAGCTCGAGGACAAGGAAGGTGAGTAACACCGTATTAAAGTAGTACCTTATAGAAAAGGATTTGGTTGCAAGAGAAATAACAAGGATAACTTGGGTACTCCAGGGGCTACAAACGAGGTGGCAACCCTGAAGGAGGCGGTGTCCGCGGCTGAACGCGATGCGGCCGTGGAACGAGCCAAGCGAGAGAAGCAGGAGGCGCGGGTGGCGTAGGTACAGCAAGAGCTCCAGGCTCTTGTGGAAAAGCACGAGAGTTTGGAGCGTGACTCGAAGACTCGAGAGTCCGAGCTTGCGTCGGCTCTTGAGAGTGCCAAAGCCGCTAAGGTCGATGCCCACAAGGCCCTCCAGGAAATCGAGGATTTGAAGAAAATAGCGGCGGGTAAGGCATTCTTCATGCAAAGCAAGCATGTTAAAGTGAATTACCTGTTACTTACCCGAATTCGGAGCTCTCCAGGAGTGTTCGCAGATCTGCCCCGCAGCGTGTCCGATGCTGCCGCTTTCTACAGAGCCGAGGAGGGGAGCTCAACGGAGAAGGTATTCTGGTCTCAGTATGCTGAGGCCGGACATCCGGTGCCCCTTAGCGACCAGCTGAAGCAGCTGGTCGAGCTCCACAAGGTGGCCGAACAGGCCATGAAGGGCCTTATAGTTCGGCTGTGGCCCAAGGAGGCCATGCCTGGGAGCTACTTCGGCCTGGTGCGGCGGCTGGTGGATGCTTGTCCATGGGTTGAAGTCATCAAGCACTCCGCCTGCATTGAAGGTGCCCGTCGGGCCCTTGCCCGTGCTAAGGTGCACTGGGGCAAGATGGATGCTGAGAAGCTTGTGACGGACGCGCCACCGCCGGGCAAGGAGTATCGCACACCCGAGATGTATTATAAGGGTGTCCTGAAGGGTGCCCGCATTATTGCGGGTGAGTGCTCCAAAGATGTAATATTTGAGTAGACTCGCATTTTGTTATCCTGTGCGCCGAAAACTTTGTTCGTATGCGCTAAGCAACGCTTGTTAATTTAAAATATTACCTTCTGTGCGGCCGTTTATCAAATCTGAGAGATGGCAAGTCGTCGGCTTCAGCCCCCATGCCACGAGTGCTGGGGTGTTCGGGATAAACTTGAGCGCTCTTGTTCCCATTTTTGGGTCCATCTAGGGAGGCGCTCAACACAACGAACAAGGCAACCAGACTTATAATGCTTGAACACTCTCACTTAGCCATAGAATTCTATAATTGTAAATTTCGGCGAAGCCCCTAGTGTTCGGAAGGCCGAATTCGGGGCGCTATCCACGCCTGGGCCGGACAAAGCCGGTTCCTCACTCTAAGCGGCATAAGTCTTTAGGGACTTGAAAAAACCTCTCGAACAGCGACCGGCTCTCGCCTCATCATGACGGTCAGTTTTAGCTTTCTCCACTGAGGCGCTCGCCCAGCTCAACTGGGGCGCAATCGCAGTGGTTCTCCCAGCGCTACCTTAGCCGATATAACGGAACGTAAGGTACCAAAACATGGGAGCCGGGCAAACCCAACTATTGACCCAAGACATGATTCGGAGCCGATGCATATAATGCTATAAGTTCGGGGTGCCGCAGTTGTGAAAGTGTTCAGACTTATCACACCATAATGTGGGGAACTTAAGCCCCTGGTGTATTTAGACATACCAAAGTGTACGGATGCAACATGTCATAAATGAACATATGTATAAGAAAGGAATGCAATTATAAGCAAAAAGCGATGCATTGTTTATTCAAGAAATACTGCCATGAATGCAGAACGATACAAATAGTGCGGTAAGCAAGGGATGGGACTATTAAACATGTCCCCTCCAGGGGTAGGCTGCGGAATGGTGTATAAAACAGATTTAATGCTCGTAATGGAGACCACCTGGATACTCGTCGTAGCCTTTCTCCTTCCTTGGCTGTTGCATCGTGAGTTCGGTAGGTCCACTGCCGGACAGGGCCTCTGGTGAACGGAGTCCTGTGGGTAAGGAAAAAAAAGAAAAGGAAAAGAAAGGATGACACACTTGGGAGCCCCTGGTGTGGTTAAGCCGCATCCTGGGCCTGTCGTGGTCGTGCCCCTCCCCCTATGCCCATGGTATCTCCAGAGCGTAATGATGTACACGAAGGATTAGTCTTGCAATTTTGCAAGGGCTGGGGTTGGGACCGCATTGCTACGCGTGCTCGGAACATGCCAGGTGGTCTTGTTTTAGGTTACTCCGGGCACGTTTAGTCGTGTTCGGTTGCTTAATGGCCGGACTCGAGAATTGCCTTAAGAGGCTGCACTGTACTTCTGCCGCGAGAGCCGCTGTATGTTCCTCCGTTCGGAGAGAGCGTTCAGTGTTTCCGTTGACCGTGATGACTCCTCGAGGGCCTGGCATCTTGAACTTGAGGTATGCATAGTGCGGCACCGCGTTGAACTTTGCAAATGCGGTTCGTTCGAGCAGAGCATGATAGCCGTTGCGGAACGGAACTATGTCGGAGATTAACTCCTCGCTTCGGAAGTTATCCGGGGATCCGAAGACCACTTCAAGTGTAACTGAGCCTGTACAATTGGCCTCTACACCTGGTATGACGCCTTTGAAGGTCATCTTTGTGGGTTTAATCCTTGAGGGGTCTATGCCCATCTTGCGCACTGTATCCTGATAAAGCAGGTTCAGGCTGCTGCCGCCGTCCATCAGGACTCTGGTGAGGTGAAATCCATCGACGATTGGGTCTAAAACCAATGCAACGAATCCGCCGTGGCGGATGCTAGTGGGGTGGTCCCTTCGATCAAAAGTGATCGGGCAGGAGGACCATGGGTTGAACTTCGGGGTGACTGGCTCCATCGCGTATACGTCCCTGAGTGCACGCTTCCGCTCCCTCTTGGGTATGTGGGTTGCGTATATCATGTTCACCGTCCGCACTTGTGGGGGGAAACCCTTCTGTCCTCTATTGTTCGGCGGTCGGGTCTCTTCCTCGTCATCGCTATGCAGCCCCTTGTCATTGTTTTCGGCAATTAGCTTGCCTGCCTGCTTGAATACCCAACAGTCCCTGTTGGTGTGATTAGCTGGCTTTTCGGGGGTGTCGTGTATCTGGCACGAGCGGTCGAGTATTCGGTCCAAATTGGACGGACCCAGAGTAGTTCTTTTGAATGGCTTTTTCCGCTGACCGGGTTTGGAGCCTCTGAATCCGGCATTGACTGCCGTATCCTCAGTATTGTTGCCGTTAATGCGGCGTTTGTGCTTGTTGCAACGCGACCTGCCGTTGCGGTCCTTGGTATTCGGACTGCTAGAATTTTTGCTGAGGTTGTTGCTGCGAGCTAGCCAGCTGTCCTCTCCCACACAGAAGCGGGTCATGAGAGATGTGAGGGCTGCCATGGATTTTCGGCTTTTCCTGTCCCAGGTGCCGGGCAAGCCACTCGTCGCGGATGTTATGTTTGAAGGCCGCGATGGCCTTTGCATCCGGACAGTCGACGATTTGATTTTTCTTAGTTAAGAACCGTGTCCAGAATTGTCTGGCCGATTCGTCTGGCTGCTGAATTATATGGCTTAGGTCGTCAGCGTCTGGTGGTCGCACATACGTGCCCTGGAAGTTATCAAGGAATGCGGATTCCAGGTCCTCCCAACACCCAATTGATTCTGCTGGCAAGCTGTTAAGCCAATGTCGAGCTGGTCCTTTAAGCTTTAGTGGGAGGTATTTGATGGCGTGAAGATCATCGCCGCGGGCCATGTGGGTATGAAGGAGATAGTCTTCGATCCAAACCGCGGGGTCTGTTGTGCCATCGTAGGATTCAATATTCACGGGTTTAAACCCTTCGGGGATTTGATGATCCATTACTTCATCTGTGAAGCATAGTGGGTGTGTGGCGCCTCTGTATTGGGCTATATCACGACGTAGCTCAAACGAGCTTTGTCTACTATGTTCGGCCCGGCCGGACTTGCTGTGTCCGGTGCTACGGATGTCGTCGCGTATCGTGAGGCGCCCACGCAATCCGTAGATCGACCTTGATTGTCTTGCCTTATCCTCCAATATATCTCGCAAGTCCGAAGCGTTCCCCTGTGGCTTCGTGCTTTTCGAGCGATGCCGGGGTACAGTTCTAGTGGAGGTCCTAGAGGCCTCTCTGTCGCGGCCACGAGGTGGTCGGTCAGCCGTATTGTGTGTTGGTGATGCAGGTTTATATGCCTCCTCCTCTAATCGGGGGAGCAGCTTGCGCCTGGGGTAGCTTTTGGAGGGGCGTTCGAGTTCATGCTCTTCGGCCGCAAGGACTTCAGTCCATCTGTCGGCTAGCAGATCTTGATCAGCTCTAAGCTGTTGCTGCTTTTTCTTGAGGCTGTTTTCCATGGCCATAAGCCTGCGTTTAAAACGCTCTTGTTCGACGGGATCCTCAGGCACGACGAATTCGTCGTCGTCGAGGCTTGCCTCGTCTCCGGAGGGAGGCATGTAATTATCATCCTCTACCTCTTCGTCTGCCACTTTCTCGTGAGGGCTGGCTTCTCCGTCCTCCTATGCTGAATCTTGCTGGAGAGTGTTATTATCTCCGGTGCCGGAATCTCCATTCTTGCTGTGGCAGGATTTAGAGCGGCGTCGCTGACGCCGGCGCTTAGGCTATTTCCTGGAGGGGTCTTCCTCCGCTATTCCATCGCCATTCCCATCCTTTGGGATGTCCACCATGTATATGTCGTATGACGAGGTGGCTTTCCAGTGCCCAGTGGGCGCTGGTTCTTGGTCGTCTCCGGCATCGTCGTCCATACCGTCGATGTCTTCGGAGTCGAAGTCTAGCATGTCAGTTAGATCGTCGACAGTGGCTACTAAGTGGGTGGTGGGTGGGTTTTGAATTTCTTCGTCGTCCGCATCCCAACCGTCCTGACCGCAGTCCGGCCAGGGCTCTCCTGATAACGAGAGATATTTTAGCCAATTCAGGATGTCGCCGAAAGGTGAGTGTTGAAAGATGTCCGCAGCGGTGAACTCCATGATCAGCGCCCAGCCGGATTCGATTGGAGGGGGCGCGGGAGGTTCGGAGTCCGGCGAGGAGTCCGGCACCTTGGAGTCACGAGCTTCACAAGGGACAAGGTCAGTATTCGGCTCCATCGCCATAGAGGTTGCAGCCCCCGAGGCGGTGTCTAGCCACTCATCCTCGATCTGCGCAGCCGGCTCTGAATTGAGGGTCGGAGCGTACTCGTGTGCGGCCCCCAGGGCACTGTCCGGTAGCAGAGCTAAATCATGCCTATCGTGACAGTGCGACGCGCTCGGCTGTGGCTCGAATCCATCGAAGATCAAGTCTCCACGGATGTCAGCCGTGAAGTTCAGACTTACAAATCTAACCTGACGGCCAGGGGCGTAGCTTTCGATCTGCTCCAGATGGCCAAGCGAATTGGCCCGCAGTGCAAAGCCGCCGAATACGAAGATCTGTCCGGGGAGAAAAGTCTCACCCTGGACTGCGTCGTTGTTGTTGATGATCGAAGGAGCCATCGAGCCTATCGGTGACGATACAGAGGAACTCTCAATGAAAGCACCAATGTCGGTGTCAAAACCGGCGGATCTCGGGTAGGGGGTCCCGAACTGTGCGTCTAGGCGGATGGTAACAGGAGACAAGGGACACGATGTTTTTACCCAGGTTCGGGCCCTCTCGATGGAGGTAAAACCCTACTCCTGCTTGATTGATATTGATGATATGGGTAGTACAAGAGTGGATCTACCACGAGATCAAGTAGGCTAAACCCTAGAAGCTAGCCTATGGTATGATTGTTGTTGTGTCCTACGGACTAAAACCCTCTGGTTTATATAGACACCAGAGAGGGCTAGGGTTACACAGAGTCGGTTACAATGGTAGGAGATCTACATATCCGTATCACCAAGCTTGCCTTCCACGCCAAGGAAAGTCCCATCCGGACACGGGACGAAGTCTTCAATCTTGTATCTTCATAGTCTTGGAGTCTGGCCGATGATGATAGTTCGGCTATCCGAACACCCCCTAGTCCAGGACTCCCTCAGAGGGCCTTAGATCTAGCCAATGTCGCGAGAGTGGTGCTCGGGCACCATGTGGAGGCACTCTTCAGAGCATGCTTCCTAGGAGAAGGCAACATGCGTGAGGCACCAGGCGTTCAGGAGTTCATCAGCAAGGCAATCAAGGATATTCAGGAAGGAAAGGCTCTACAAGGCGATCGTCGCCTGCCGCGTGGCGGAGCTCACTGCCCTAGCGAGGGTAAGGAGTTCCGCGTCTGCATAGACATCCCCGAGCTCAACCGGGCCGCGTCTCAGCAGCTCATGCGGCCATCTTGTGTCGGCCGATGCGAGGGTCTGCCTCATAGCTATGTCTGCATGCCTTTTGGCCTGACAGGCGCGACTGAGGCGTTCCAGCGCTACATAAGGGACGCTCGGACGGCCTGCGAGGCCACGCACCAGGTGGTCCTGGCGGAGATGGAGGAGGATCTTTAGGAGCCTCTCGGTCCATCCGAGTCTCCCGAGGCTCGGCGTCGAAGTGGCTCATGAGGAACGGCCCCAGCGGCACGTGCTTTTTGGCTACTTCAACACCCCTTCAGCAACAGTACCAGGTGACCTCTCTCTAGTTCATTCAGTTTGGGGGCACCCTTCGGGCTGCATCATCCCCAGGACGTGTGGGTCTGTCCCTATGGCATGCATCCCTTCCACATTTATCAAAGCCAGTTACAATCCTTTGCAAGCTACTTTTGAATTATTGACTGCCTGACCGGTGCTTCGTTGCTAAGAATGTCTCGCGCCCTTGCAAGCCCTCCCGTGACCGCCTCATGATTAAGGACTGGCATGGCGTCTGTGCTCGGGTCCGTCCCTGCAGCATCGCTAAACCCAAGCAGCCGAGCTCTGGCTCACGAGCTAGTTCCTGTGTACGTCACCTCCCATGGCTCTTGGTGCCTTGTTTCGCATGAGCTAATCACGGGTGGATGAGTGAGGGCACGCGACCTGATGCCCCCATGGCCACGAGAACCGCGCGCCGGTTGTTTTTCTTTAGGATCTTTGCATGAGAAGACTGGGCACGACGTTTGTGCTCGGGTCCGTCCCTGCAGCGTCGATAAATCCAGCGGCTGAGCTCTGTCTGGCGGGCTGGTCCCGTTCACGTCACCTCCTAGGGTCGTTGGTGTCTGGCCTTCTCATGCAACAACCTCAGGAAACTCATTCGGCGCAGGCTGCCTAACCATCTCGCAGGACCAATTGAAGCATCTCCAATCAAGACCAGGCGCAACCCGCCTTGAGGTAGGGCCTCGTGAGTCCCGCGCTGGCTCACGGGTGCCCATATACACCTCCTCCAGCCCTACCGTGCAAGCCACATGTTAGGGCGGGGTTGTACACGCCCCGGGGGTTCTCCTTAGAGGGAGCCCCCTCCCACGCACCAGTGGAAGCACCATGCTCCGCGCTGGCCATCGACACTGCCGAGGAGCGGCTATGCCCGTGCAAGAGCGGAAGCGCTATGCTCCGTGCTGGTGATAAACAATTGGGGGTGCCCTCACGAACGCATTAACCTCAGGGAGCCTCCGAGCTCAGTGACTAGCCTCACCATGCTGCTCTCCCTCGGGAAGGTAGCACGAGGGGGCTGGGCACAGGGGCTACGCTCAGGTCATGCCTGGCGTACCCCACCTCGCCAGGCCTCACGGGCCTGGTCTTCGCGCACCCCTCCCAAGCGAGAGCTCGATGAGGAAAAGGTATGATTGTCTGTTTGTACGTCAAGGGGGACTCCTGAGCATCGCGTCTCAGGAGCCTAACTGGTCACGTAGCCCCTCACCTCTTGGGCTCGTCATGGTGATCCGGACGACTCAACGACGGATGAGGTATGCGCGGGGCCGGGCCCTGCCGATGCAGAACACCAAGACCTGGCTGTCAACCTTCTTTTTCAAGCCGTTCGCACGTCAAGGGGGACTCCTGAGCATCGCGTCTCAGGAGCCTAACTGGTCACATAGCTCCTCACCTCTTGGGCTCGTCCTGGTGATCCGGACGACTCAACAACGGCTGAGGCATGCGCGGGGCCGGGCGTGCTGACGCAGAACTCCAAGGCTTGCCCCTGCATCTTTTCCTAAGCTGTTCACACGTCAAGGAGGACTCCTGAGCATCGCATCTCAGGAGCCTAACTGGTCACATCGCCCCTCACCTCTTGGGATCATCCTGGTGATCTGGACGACCCAACGACGACTGGGGTACGCGTGGGACCGGTCTCTGCCGACGTAGAACAACAAAGCAAACGGAAAAGCTGAAGGAGCATAATCTAGTTATTACAAGACATATTGTTCCAAGCAAATAGTTTTAAACGCCTCCCAGAGGCATGTTGCATGGTATAGGACAAACAAGGAAAAGCAGAATCGCCGGGCCACCTCTTCAGACTTGGGCGTGACCACTGCCCGCCAGCAGAGCCCATCGCCAGGCGCATCGCCCGTTCGACCAGCTTCTGTCGGAGGACCAACGACCAGGAACTTGCTCAACATGGCGTCCACGAAGCTCTTCACGACGGTGACAGCAGCATCCTGGGAGTCGGCATCCACCGGAGTAAGGAAGGAGGAGAGGTCGAAGCTGGCATCCTGGAGATAAAGATGGCTGAAGACACATGTCAGGGCCGAGGAAGAAAGTGAGCGCGCCTCGCTTTCCACCAAGGAGGCAAACCCGTCGACACCATCTTCAAGCACCGCCATGACTTCAGGAAGCAGAGCAGCAGGGCTCTCCCTTGGGTTCGTCACCACCGCCTTCTTTGGATCATCTCCAATGATCGCCTTCTGGGCCTTGTGGAAACGTGCCTCGAGGGAGGTAAGGGTGCTGCGTTCCATGGCGGCCGCCTTCCTGCCATCGGCGAGGGCCGCTTGGGCTGCCTCCGCCTCCTCCTTCAGCTTCGTCAGGTGGTCGCACTCTCCAACCTGCTCTAAGGCCGTTTTCTTCACCTTGGCGTCCTGGTTGGTGACGGCGGCTTCTTGGGCCTTCAGCTTCTCCTCACGCTCCTAGAGTGTCACGCCCAATATGCGACCCTATCCAAAAGGAACTCGAAGGTCCCACCAAGGATAGACCCGCATATTGAAACGCTTTTGCAAGGTGGATATCATTACATCAACATTACATAATATATGGGGATACATACAAGAGTCATACAATTCCACACTAATACAACATCACAATACATAAGAGCATCATCCGACTACGGATGAAACACAAACAGAAACTTAAACGACATCCACCCTGGTAGCCCAGGCTGCCGACCTGGAACCTATCCCTGATCGAAGAAGAAGCAGAAGAAGAACTCAACACCAGCAAGCATCGCTCTCGCGTCATGAACATCACGAAACCTATACCTGCAACTGGTGTTGTAGTAATCTGTGAGCCACGAGGACTCAGAAATCCCATTACCATGGGTATCAAGACTATCAAAGCTTAAAGGGAAAGGAAGGGGTAAAGTGGTGAGGCTGCAGCAGCAACTAAGCATATATGGGGGCTAACATACGCAAATAAGAGCGAGAAGAGAGCAAGCAGAATGGTCGTGAAGCTAGCAATGATCAAGAAGTGATCCTGAACTCCTACTTACGTCAAACATAACCCAGAAACCGTGTTCACTTCCCGGACTCCGCCGAAAAGAGACCATCACGGCTACACACGCGGTTGATGCGTTTTAATTCAGATCTGGTGTCAAGTTATCTACAACCGGACATTAACAAATTCCCATCTGCCTATAACCGCAGGCACGGCTTTCGAAAGATTATACCCTGCAGGGGTGTCCCAACTTAGCCCATGACAAGCTCTCACGATCAACGAAGGAATAGACCTTCTCCCAGGAAGACCCGATCAGACTCGGAATCCCGGTTTACAAGACATTTCGACAATGGTAAAACAAGACCAGCAAAGCCTCCCGCTGTGCCGACAAATCCCGATAGGAGCTGCACATATCTCGTTCTCAGGGCACACCGGATTGTCCAGACTTCCGGTAGGCCAGCCCAGAGTTGCCCCTGGTGGCCACCGGCGGCCAACAGTTTGGACCAACACTCACGACGAGCACTGGCCCGGGGGGGATAAAATAAAGATGACCCTCGAGAGCACGACTCCCAAGGGAAAAAGGGCTAGGTGAGGCAAATGGTAAAACCAAGGTTGGGCCTTGCTGGAGGAGTTTTATTCAAAGCGAACTGTCAAGGGGGTCCCATAAATCACCCGACCGCGTAAGGAACGCAAAATCCGGGAACATAACACCGGTATGACGGAAACTAGGGCGGCAAGAGTGGAACAAAACACCAGGCAAAAGGCCGAGTCTTCCACCCTTTACCAAGTATATAGATGCATTAATAATATAAGAGATATTGTGATATCCCAACCAAAATCCTGTCCACCATGGAGAAATCTTCAACTTCACCTGCAACTAGCAACGCTATAAGAGGGGCTGAGCAAAAGCGGTAACATAGCCAAACAATGGTTTGCATAGGAAAGGTGTCAAAGGTTAGAGGTTCATGGCAATATGGGATGGCTCGATAAACAGGTGATAGGTAGCGCAGCATAGCGATAGAACGAAACAACTAGCATAGCAATGATAGTAGTGAGATCCAGGGTAGCGGTCATCTTGCCTGAAATCCCGCAAGGAAGAAGAACGAGTCCATGAAGAAGACGAACGGATGAAGCCGAACCAAGCGTAGAGGAACGAGTCCTCACGATCGCAACGAAACAGGAACTATCGAAAAGAAGCACACAACATAGTAAACACACCACACATGAACAAGGCATGATGCACAACAAGTATGATGCATGACAAGACTACATGAAGCTACTCATGGCAAGAGATGATGCAAACAAGGGCAACACATCAAAGCAAGTTTAAATGAGGCCGGGAACAACATATAACAATTCCGGTAAGTCCTCATATGCATATTTCGAAATTGGTCCAGATCTGAATAAACCTTATGTTCAAGTTGTTAAACAGCAAGTTAAGATGCACAAAGATGATCTACACGAGATTCTAGTCAAGTTACATATAAAGTTCATTTAGTTCGGAGCTACGGCCTAGAAGATATGAGCAAAACAAGGTAAACATGGCATTGATGCAAAATGCACCCGAACATCAAGCAAACACCTCAAAACATGGATGCAACATGGTAATATGAAACTATATGCAAAATCACGCAAGTTTCATATAGAGCACACTCAAAACGGAGCAACGGTTCAACACATCACACATGAACAAGTTAAAGGACAAGCTGTCCAAAACAGCAACTAGGCATATTGCAAGCATCAAAACAATATGCTACAACACCCCAAACATGATAACAAAAGGCATGGGCATGATGTACAGGTAAAGCACAACAAAACATGAACACTGAGCTATCTCTAGAAATCACTAGAACATGCTCAAACACACATGGTAAGATTGCAAGTTATAACAATTTCAGACTTTGCAGAAAATAACATCACGATGCAATGTTTAGAGCTATCAAACAACATGTTACAGGAACTTATCATGGTAAACAAAGGCATGGCATGAATCTACTAATGCATAGATCAAAAGTCCCTTACTGACCATAAGCCAAAAGGATCAGAAAATATGATGGCACCCACGTAAACATAGCAAGTTATTATTACAGATTCATACATGGCAGAACATAATTATGAAGGCATGTAGATGAGCTTGTACCACTCACCACAGAGCAAAACATGGCATGTAAAGGCAACCAACAGTAAGAAGACATATTTGTGAAGCTAAGCATGGCGATATCAAGGTCATAGGGTGCATGGATCACTAGCAAAACACATGGGAACAAGTGAACTTAATGTTAACAGGCTGACAGCAACATTATGAAGCAACTTTGGAGCAAGATATGAACAATCTACAGCAAGCTATAAATGCAACCAGGGGCATGGATGGATAGAGGATGACATGTATATCAAAACATGTTTATAGAACATCTCTAGATTATGCATAGAATGATTAGTAGCAACATGTTTATATAGCATCACGAAATAACAGATTCAGCCTAGCAAAACAGCAACATCATGTACCCTACTTAACAAGCTCGATTCACTCACCACAAGTCATTGCATGACAAGATAAGCATAACATCATCAAGAAGACAAGTTTGTGAAACAAACCGAGTCAAGAACAAGTTCATAGCATGCAAGGATCAACTACAACAACCTTGGCCAAATTGAATAACACGTAAACAATCTGCCAGGAAACATTTTGAAGCAAAAGTAGAGCACGAAAATGACATGCTAGACTACTCCATAATTGCAACCAGAGGCATGAATGGATAGACAATAACCACATGTTCAAAACACCCTTACTTAAGTGTCCCAAAATATGCATGGATCTCTCTGTAGCAACAAGTATACATGGCATCAAAACAACAACAGAACAGGGACTAAAATCAGCAACATCACGATGCCTAGTTTGCATGCTTGTGCTAGTCACCACATTGATCACAAAAATACATGGTAAGCGCCTCTGTAAAGAAGACATAACATAGATCAAAACACATGTAGACATCAACCTCATAGGATGCACACATCAATCATGGCAAAAATGACAAAAGAGCTCGTTCTGATAACAGACAACAGAAAACATCATGAAGCACTCTTGGGACGATGATTCGGGCATCAAGATGACCTCAAATGAACATGATGCAATGGAATTAAATGATGTACTCGTTGAGGCGAACAATTTGACATATTACACGCATGAAACGGAGCTACGGATGCAAAGATATAGCACGTCAAACATGGCATGATAATTACAAAACTTCGGGGACTTAGACGAATTTTGGTGGGGGAAAGTCAACCTCGGTGGATCAGATCGGGCACGGAACCCGAGGTTCATCGGGGAGATCGCCGGAGAGCTTGGGGAGGAGGCCGGGGATGGCCGGGGCGATGAGGGCCGGAGGGCGCGGGCTCGCGGACGACGGGGGAGGCCGGAGGCAGGGCGCGGTGAGGCGCGGCTACTGCGGCGCGGGGCGGCGCCCGGCCGGAGGCGGAGATGGCCGCGGCGGCGCAAGGCGGCGGCGACGCGCTGCGGGGCTCGGGCGGCCGAGCGAGAAGGCGGCGGGGTCCGGCGGCGCTCGGGGGGGCTCGGGGATGGCGCGGCGAAGACGGCGGGGGCGGGGGCCGCGCCGAGGCTGGCGGCGGCCAGCGGCGAGGGTCGCCGACGGAGACGAGGAGGCGGCGTCCGGAGCGACGGGCGGCGAGGCGGCGGGCGGCCGGAGGGGCGCGCGGGCCCTGGATGGGCTCGGGCGGGCCGCGACGCGGAGGGACGGCGGCGGGGCCACATGGCGCACTGCGATTCGGCGGGGCGGCGGCACGGACATGTCCAACCGTCAGCGGACATGTCCGGCGGCGCGGAGGGGATGGATCTAGGGTTTCGGGGGGGAAAAGGACGGGGAGGACGTTTTTATAGGCATAGGGAGCTCGGAGAGTCCAAATGAGGAGTGGTTTTCGCCCACACGATCGTGATCGAACGACCGAGAGCATGGAGGGGAGTTAGATGGGTTTTGGGCCAGTTTGGAAGGGTGTTGGGCTGCAAAGAGAAGGAGGCTTTTACGGTTACCCGGTTAACCGTTGGAGTATCAAACGACCTCCAAATGGCACGAAACTTGACAGGCGGTCTACCGGTGCTATACCAGGGCCGCTTGGAAAGCCTCGGGCTATTCCGAGAAAGTTTAACACCCACTCACAAAAAGAGAGAAGAGGGGGACGCCGGATGACATAGAAGCGCCGGATTGCGAAACGGACAACGGGGAAAAGGCTCGGATGCATGAGACGAACACGTATGCAAAATGAAATGCACATGATGACATGATAAAATGCAACACGCAAGCAAATGACATGGCAATGGCGGCGAATAACTGGCAGACACCTGGCGCATCGGATCCGGGGCGTTACATAGAGCTGGCTAGCCTGGGCGGCCTGCCGGTCCTGAAGAGCCTTGAGATCAGCCTTCGCCACATGGCACCGGCCCTCAGCTTCTCTGGCCTCCCTCCGCGCCAGATCGCATGCCATGGCGGCCATCCCGAGCGCCTTTTGGGCTTCCTCGTCAGAACCCCAGGCCGCGCGAACAAACGCATCGGCCTTGAGCCAACCAGAGATCAGCCCTAGGCGTCCCTATGCCGAACGACGATCCGAGACCTGAAGCTCACCCTGGAGGAGGTCCAGCACCGCCCTTGCCTCTTCTAGGGTCGCGGAGGGAGCAGGAGCGCCATGACTCGGCCACGCGCGGGGCAAGGGAGGAGACGCCCTTGGCGCCAAGGCATAAGAAACCTCAGCCTCAGGAAGGACCGGGGGCTGGTTGTCCTCAATAGCCACGGCAAGGCTGGGCGCCGGAAGGGTCAGGCCTGCCGAGGGCACCGACACCTCCTGAAGACGGGCATCCATGTCCTCCCGAGATGGCGTCACCTCTGGGGCTACGGGGGCAATGGCACTCCCCTTCACCGAGGTCGTGGCGACCACTTCAGCACCTGTGGCCGCGGCAACCTCCGTGCCCTCCTTCTGCTTCTTCGATGGCTGCTGCCTAATGATAGGCAAAGACGCTAAGTATCACTTCAAGAACCAACAAACAAGGTTAAGGGAGAGACTTACTGGTCGACAAAGGCATAACTCCTCTTCATGCTCAGCAGCAGGCGTAGAGGTCGAGCGCCTGGAGCCGAACTCTTGGGAGCAGGAGAGCTTGCGGTTGGAGCCGACCGGGACGACGTCAGCGAAGGCGGGTTGTTCCCCGTAGGTATCAGCACGGTCCTGCTCTTCTTCGTGACCACTCGCTTGGGCTGCTTCAAGGAGGCCACCCCAGACCTCGTGGTGACTCCAGAAGGGCGCGACACCTCCACCACCAAGGGTTCGTCATCATCATCATAGTCAGGAAGGTCGCGTAGGAGATCCCTTTGCTGCAGGGCAGAGGATTCTTCCACAACCTCATCCTCGGTGGCCTCGAAGGAATGATCATCGGAGGATAGGTGCACCGGAGTAGTAGGGGGCGGAGAAGGCCCAGACGCATGATCCCAAGCTCGTCGAAGACAGGCATGGCCGCACCGACCTCCTCGATGTCGTCATGGCAGTACATCATAAGACAACCTTCCGGAGGATTGCTCGGGTCCTTCCCCATCAGGTATAGCAACACCTTGCTCAGCTCCTCCTCCGGAAGGGGATCTTGGTGCAGGCGGATTTTGTCGTCATCACCACCAAGCTTCCACATGGGGTGGGGGCTGTCTTGAAGCGGTGGGATGCGCTGCTTCAGGAACTCCTTGATGAGCATGGCCCCCGTCAGCTTCGCGCTCTTCAACTCCTTATCCATGTTCTTCACCCATGGCGTCAGGGAAGGGTCGGTGATCTTCTCAAAACACCATCACTTCTCGGAGACGGGGAATGCAGTCGGCAGCTTCAGCAAGCGCAGGGAGCACTTGGCATCCATCAGAACCCACCTCTTCACGACATCCTCCACCTTCTTCCTGGCGCGGGAGATTGCGTTACCACCTTGCGCCGCGACGAAGCCGATGCACCCAACCGGATTGTCGCCTGTCTTGCGAAGGTAGAAGAAATGGCAGAACAGGGCAACGGAGGGCATCACCCCCACGAACGCCTCACAATAGAAGGCGAAAAGGGACAGAAGGAGGATGGAGTTGGCATGGATGTGGAGCACGTGAAGACCATAATGGTGAAGGATGGCGAAGAAGAAGCGGGAGAATGAAGGTACCAGCCCCGAGTAGACGCTGTGCATGAAGAAGGGGAAGAAGGTGCTGCCCGCGGGCTCCGGCGCAGCGGTGGCGACCCAGAGCGCTGTCTTCTTCCACTCATTGTCATTGCTCGCCGTCAGGAGGAGCATGGTCTGGAGCTTCTCCCTGGTCACACAGGGCACCAACAGCCCTAGCTCATACCAGGCGGAGCCGGCAGCCGGGGCAGGAGCCACGGTCTTCTTGGCGGCCATCGAGCAGAAGATTTGGGGGGAAGTCGGTAGATCTGGTGAGCTCTTCCGCTGCGGGGAGAAAGGGGATCTGGAGCAAGACGAAGAGGGAGCAATGAAAGCCTGGCGACAGGAGGCAACCCTTTTGTCAGACGGAAACAGTTGCCGAGGCAGCATGGGGAAACGGAGTCGACCACGTCCAATCAATCACTATGCATCATCAAGGCCGCAGGAGGTTAGGGCCCACGGCGCTCCGCACTTGCCCTTTGGCTTCGCCTGGAAGCCAAGTCTGAGAGCGCCTTGGGCCCGGGGGCTACGATCGGCGTCCTGGATTCGGGGGTATCCAGCCCTGCCTGCCTGCGGCTCGCCACGTGGCTCCATCGACGGCCTGGTACGGCCCAGCTTCAACACCAACACCACAAGACCATCGCGAGGGGCCAAGCCTAGCAAGGTGGGCAACGCCAAGATCCCCAAAGGAATCGGCCTCCTCAGGAGGGCTCCTAAGGGGCGGAGAGTTCTATGCAAGCTACCTCACGAGGCTCAGCTGACGTGAGCCATGACAACCAAGGCCAGCCGGGCGCCAGGTAGGCACAGAGTGCAGGTTTCCTCTTTGGTGCAAGGGAGGCAAGCCACAGGCGCGGAGTCCCAAGGAATCAGCCAAAGGTTTCCATTCCAGTGCAACGAGACCAAGACCAACAGGACGGCAGGACGGAGGTCATCGATGATCCCACCGCAGCATCACGACCAAAGGCGTTTCGCAGGTGGAAACTACTTTTCTCAGGACAGGCTGTACTACTTGTCCCCTTTCAAATCTGGTCGTTGTGGGATACCTCCCCGCTCATATTTGGGAAGAAGACCAAGGCCACAATATATATGGCTTAGCCACCACCTTAATGGGGGGATCCATTCTCACCCAACCACCACACCAGCTCAAGAACACCTCACCTCCCGAGGCTTATTCATCCACTATACCAGTTCATCCATATCCCTTCGAGGCAATCCACCACACCACACTGGATTCGGGTATTACACCACGACGGTGGCCCGAACTAGTATAAATCTATGTGTCTTTGTGTCCCTTTGAGCTCGACGCGTTAGGCTTAGGAGGATCGCGAGTAGGCAGGCTAGGCAGGTTGAGATCTCCGCACACACCCCAGAGTTCGAACCTCTCAAGGTTGCCGGATCCTAAATCCGATAGGTGCCATTGGCGATTGTGAGAGAAGTAGATAAGATAAGCTATAGGGAGGGAGGGGAAAATGCGACGTAGGACTCGCCGGCCATGAGGGTTTATATAGTAGGCTCGCAAGCATTGGGATTTTGGGGGATTTCACTGAGTCGGGTTGGAAGCTTGCGCGAGAACCTGTGCGGTTGCGCGAGAATGGGCTCACCACCATTAGACCAAAAGAAGGCCCCCCCCGCGCTGCGCAAGCTTGCGCTCAAAGTCGTCTGCGGCAGCAGGGTGACAAGACATGTGAGAGGAGGACTAAAGGACACCTACACATATGGTTAATAAAAATATGTTTGTGATTTAATTCCCTACTATACCCCGTCCTGGTTTATAAGTAGGATTTAACTAATAAAATACGAATGCATGTCGCCAAAGATTATATCGTTTGATTCATATTTGAACATAGTCTCCAGTTATATAATTTTGTAACATGCATTAACATTTTGTTGGTTAAATTTAAGGTTATCTACCAGCAAGTGTTTACCCACAACACACACGGCTTATTCCATCATAAACAGCTCGAATGGATCAACTGTATGCCACGTATCGCACACACAACTCTAATATGATTCGTGCTTGATGTCCCCGACATCACTCGCACAGTTTGTCTTATTTGCCACATATCACTGTGCCGGCCTCTGCTCGCGTCCCTTGGCAAGCTCTGCTCACTGTTAGGTCCCGCAGCGTGCTATGCTCGCCGTTAGGCGCCACGGCGCGCTCTGCTCGCGTCCAGCGGTGCGCTCGGCTTGTGGATAGCTTTTCCTTGCGTGTTCAACTGCTATATGCATATATATGGTTGCTCGCCATTGAGGCGACTGCAGAGCGCTCTGCTCGCATCCCTTCACGCGCGCTCTACTAGCGGTTGGGCCTGTGCACGATCATGTCGGGGGCCACATATGCATGTGGTTGCGCCGCGCGCATCGCCACGCGATGCAGTTACGTGCGGCATGATGGAGTTATGCGCTGCAAATTAGAAATTCTATCAGGGCGTGCCGATATTCCAGGCCGTCTGGCTTCCCCTTTAATTCCCGCGGCCATTATAACCTTAGTCTCTTCAACCTTTCAGTCGTGCCCCACAACACAACAAGCACACCCACGACAACACATAGAGAGGGGACCTCTAGCGGCGCTCCAATGGAGTTTGGCCAGCATAAAGTGGAGACCCACGTGAGGGAGACGGATCTCTCGGTGGTGTACACCATTGACCCGGCCATGGTGGATGACTACATCAACACCGTTGAGCAGTTGCTTGTTCGAGACAAGTACAAGGTGGTCGGCATCGACCTCTAGTACACCGTCGGTCGTCCCAACATAGATCAGAAGGTTGCCGTTGCCCAGTTGTGTGTGCGCCATCATGTCCTCATCTACCACTACTGCATGGCCACAGAGGCTTCCAACCATTTCACTAGGTTTGTCAACAACATCGACTAGAAGTTCGCTATGGTGGAAACCACTGATGATGTAAAAGTGCTCAGGGTTACGGGCTTGGCCTGCAAGAACCTTGTCAAAATCCGTGAGCACTACAGGGTCTGGGGCATCACGAAGAAGGACTCCCTGGTTGAACTCGCCTCGGCCATCATCGACCCATACTACAAAAAGATGAAGCAGGATGCCAACAGAACACGTCCTGTATCCTGGCATGGGGCCTGGATGCGGCAACTGGATGAACCTCACCTCAGGTTCATGGCCAAGAGCGTGTACACATGCTACAAGATGCACAGGTAGATCGTTGACATGAGGAAGTGCGTTGTTACCCAAATCGACGAGGCCGGATCAAGCCACAAGCAGAGCAAGCATCACAAGAAGTAGATGATGATTAGATGATTGTTTATCCTAGTTAATCATGCATGTAATATATAGTTTACTTGGTGTGTGGAAATGTCATGTGTGTAGTAGCCACCTATGTAATTATGCATGTAATAGTTTACTTTGGTGTGTGCAAATGCCATGGTTGTACACTACAAAAAAATACACTTCCATGATGATACATGTTTGTCACAGTAGGTCACGTCTTTTGTCATGCATGTACATCCATGATGATTTTATGAAAGAATCAAGATAGTCATACCTGTGCTGTCATATAAGTGTTCCATGACAATACCAAAATTATCATCACGGAAGTTTCCACTTCCATGACGATAAATGCCGCATTATGGAAGTGCTTTCGTCAAGGGTAACCGACACGTGGCATCCACCATAACGGGTCGCCGTTAAGCTATCGGGTTCCGGTTTGGATCTGATAACCCGTTAACAGCCTGGACCAATGGGGATTTTCCACGTGTAAAATCATCATTGGCTGGAGGGCCCGTAATATTTACTTAGGTACTAGTGGGCTAGCTCAATAACGGCCTATTTAAACATGGCCCATTTACGGCCCGAAGCCAGATCTGGACCGTTAATTGTTCGCCGAATATTTGGGCTAATTATGGCCCAAGGACATTACGACCTGTTAAAGGCCCGATGTAGACATGGGCCCATTTCAGCCCGGTGTGTCTTTAGGCCTGGGAATGGCCCGTGCTGCCCACGGGCCATATATGGTCCGACGCAACATCCGGCCCTCTAACAGCCCATGATAAAGGTGGCAACAATTCAGCCCAACAAGACTTTGGGTCTGTTAAAGGCCTGTTGTATAATTCGGCCCGTTGATGCCTCTTCTAAGCTTTCGGCCTCTTAAAGGCCCATGATATCAGTGGGCCAACTAAGGCCCGAGATATGTTTCGGCCTGGTAATGGCACGTCATATAACTGGGCCAAAAAAGGCCTGGTCTACATTTCAGCCTGCTGAAGGACTGTCGATGACTAGTGAAAATTGAGGCCCAACATGCATTTGGGCCTGCTAATGGCCCATGGTTTCTTCTAGGCCGTAACAGGCCAACAAAATATTCAGCCTGTTAATGGCCCAAAGCTACATGGGCCCTACTAAGCGCTGGGTCCACTAAAGGCCCAACTATACTTTGGGCCGAATATAGCCCGTGTAAGTTGTGGGCCTGGCGCATAGTGTGAAGGCCCCAATGGCCTTTCAGGCCCAAGAAAGTTGCAGGCCAACCCATTTGTGGCCCGCTAAAAAGCAGGCCAGTTAGAGGCGAATGTTCCGGCCCGGTCGACTACATCAGATTTTCTCCATTTTTTTCAGATAGCGAATGATGGCAGTAAGAAGTAGGAATTAAGAACAAACCTCCTCTATACAATAAATAAATTACGACATAGTAACTTAGAATAAACCTACACTATGCAATAAAGGATTTATGGTATATTACATCCACTGGGCATCGAAGTTCACCACAGTGATCATAAAGCGCAATGATACGTCTCCAACGTATCTATAATTTTTGATTGCTCCATGCTACTTTATCTACTGTTTTGGACTATATTGGGCTTTATTTTCCACTTTTATATTATTTTCGGGACTAACCTATTAACCAGAGGCCCAACCTAGAATTGTTGTTTTTTGCCTATTTCAGTGTTTCGAAGAAACGGAATATCAAACGGAGTCCAAACGGAATGAAACCTTCGGGAACGTGATTTTCTCTCCGAACGTGATCCAAGAGACTTGGACCCTACTCCAAGAATCTTCCGAGGAGGTCACGAGGGTGGAAGGCGCACCCCCCTGGGCGCGCCCCCCTACCTCATGGGCCCCTCGGAGCTCCACCGACGTACTCCTTCCTCCTATATATACCTATGTATCCCCGTATGATCAGAACAGGAGCCAAAAACCTAATTCCACCGCCGCAACCTTCTGTATCCACGAGATCCCATCTTGGGGCCTGTTCCGGAGCTTCGCCGGAGGGGGCATCCACCATGGAGGGCTTCTACATCAACACCATAGCCCCTCCGATGAAGTGTGAGTAGTTTACTTCAGACCTTCGGGTCCATAGCTAGTAGCTAGATGGCTTTTTCTCTCTTTTTGGATCTCAATACAATGTTCTCCCCCTCTCTCATGGAGATCTATTCAATGTAATCTTCTTTTTGCGGTGTGTTTGTTGAGACCGATGAATTGTGGGTTTATGATCCAACTTATCTATGGAAAATATTTGATTCTTCTCTGAATTCTTTTATGTATGATTGAGTTATCTTTGCAAGTCTCTTCGAATTATCCGTTTGGTTTGGCCAACTAGATTGGTAGTTCTTGCAATGGGAGAAGTGCATGGCTTTGGGTTCAATCTTGCGGTGTCCTTACTCAGTGACAGAAAGAGTTGCAAGGCACGTATTGTATTGTTGCCATCGAGGATAACAAGATGGGGTATTTATCATATTGCATGAATTTATTCCTCTACATCATGTCATCTTGCTTAAGGCGTTACTCTGTTTTTAACTTAATACTCTAGATGCATGCTGGATAGCGGTCGATGAGTGGAGTAATAGTAGTAGATGCATAATCGTTTCGGTCTACTTGTCACAGACGTGATGCCTATATACATGATCATACCTCGATAACCTCATAACTATGCTCGATTCTATCAATTGCTCAACAGTAATTTGTTCACCCACCGTAGAATACTTATGCTCTTGAGAGGAGCCACTAGTGAAACCTATGGCCCTCGGGTCTATTCTCATCATATCAATCTCCATAACTTTATTTACTTGCTTTGTTTTTACTTTGCCTTTACTTTTTACTTTGCATCTATCTATCAAAAATACCAAAAATATTATCTCTATCAGATCTCACTCTCGTAAGTGACCGTGAAGGGATTGACAACCCCTAAGCATTGGTTGTGAGTTGCTATCGTGTTGTGCAGGTACAAGGGACTTGCGCGTGACCTCCTACTGGATTGATACCTTGGTTCTCAAAAACTGAGGGAAATACTTACGCTACTGTGTTGCATCATCCTCTCCTCTTCGGGGAAAACCAACGCAAGCTCGAGACGTAGCAAGAAGGATTTCTGGCGCCATTGCCGGGGAGGCTTACGCAAAAGTCAACATACCAAGTACCCATCGCAATCCCTATCTCTCGCATTACATTATTTGCCATTTGCCTCTCGTTTTCCTCTCCCCCACTTCACCCTTGCCGTTTTATTCGCCCTCTCTTTCCCAATCTCCACCTCTCTTTCCTGTTTGCCTTTTCCCTTTGCCTTTTTGTTTGCTTGTGTGTTGGATTACTTGTTGCCATGGCGCAAGATAATACCAAATTGTGTCATTTCTCGAATACCAATGATAATGATTTCCTTAGTACTCCGATTGTCCTCTTAATAATGATGAGTCTTGTGAAATCAATACCGCTTTGCTGAATCTTGTTATGAAAGATCAATTCGCCGGCCTTCCTAGTGAAGATGCCGCTACTCATCTAAACAATTTTGTTGATTTGTGTGATATGCAAAAGAAAAAAGATACGGATAACAATATTGTCAAATTGAAGTTATTTCCGTTTTCACTTAGAGATCGTGCTAAAGTTTGGTTTTCGTCTTTGCCTAAAAATAGTATTGATTCTTGGAACAAGTGCAAAGATGCTTTTATCTCTAAGTATTTTCCTCCCGCTAAGATTATCACTCTTAGGAACGATATCATGAATTTTAAACAACTTGATCATGAGCATGTTGCCCAATCTTGGGAAAGAATGAAATTAATGCTTCGCAATTGCCCTACTCATGGTTTGAATTTATGGATGATCATACAAAATTTTATGCCGGATTGAATTTTGCTTCTAGAAATCTTTTAGATTCGGCCGCGGGAGGCACGTTTATGGAAATTACGTTAGGAGATGCTACAAATTGCTTGATAATATTATGGCTAATTATTCTCAATGGCATACCGAAAGATCTTCTAGTAAAAAGTGCATGCTATAGAAGAAATCAATGTTTTGAGTGAAAAGATGGATGAACTTATGAAGATGTTTGCTCCTAAAAATACTCCTCTTGATCCTAATGATATGCCTTTATCTACTTTGCTTGAGAATAATAATGAATCTATGGATGTGAATTTGGTTGGTAGGAATAGTTTTGGAAACAACGCTTATAGAGGGAATTTTAATCCTAGGCCTTTTCCTAGCAATCCTTCTAACAATTATGGAAATTCCTACAATAACTCTTATGGAAATTTTAATAAGATGCCCTCTAAATTTGAGAGTAGTGTTAAAGAGTTTATGAATTCACAAAAGAATTTTAATGCTTTGCTTGAAGAGAAATTGCTTAAAGTTGATGATTTGGCTAGGAACGTTGATAGAATTTCTCTCGAAATTGATTCTTTAAAGCTTAGATCTATTCCTCCTAAGCATGATATCAATGAGTCTCCCAAAGCTATGGGAATTTCCATTGATGAGTGCAAAGAAAGAACCGCTAGGATGCGTGCTTCCAAAGATGCCTTTATTAAAGCGTGTTCTTCTAATCCCTATGAAAATCAAGATGAAGATCTAAAAGTTATTGATGTGTCCCCCATTAAATCTTTGTTTTGCAATATGAATCTTGATGAATCTGAATATGATCTTCCCTTACCTAGAAGGCGTTCTAAGAATTCTGAGTTTCTAGATCTTGATGATGAAATTGATGAAAGTAGGATTGAAATAAATAGAAACCGTGATGTTGCTAAACCTACTATTTTGGATCTCAAGGAATTTAATTATGAAAATTGCTCTTTGATTGATTGTATTTCCTTGTTGCAATCCGTGTTAAATTCTCCTCATGCTTATAGTCAAAATAAGGCCTTTACCGAACACATTGTTGATGCCTTGATGCAATCCTATGAAGAAAAGCTTGAGTTGAAAGTTTCCATCCCTAGAAAACTCCATGATGAGTGGGAACCTACCATTAAATTAAAATTAAAGATTTTGAGTTTCATGCTTTGTGTGATTTGGGTGCTAGTGTCTCTACTATCCCCAAAACTCTATGTGATTTACTAGATTTTCGTGATTTTGATGATTGCTCTCTAAACTTGCATCTTGCGGATTCCACTATTAAAAAGCCTATGGGAAGAATTAATGATGTTCTTATTGTTGCAAATAGGAATTATGTGCCCGTAGATTTTATCGTTCTTGATATAGATTGCAATCCTTCATGTCCTATTATTCTTGGTAGACCTTTCCTTAGAACGATTGGTGCAATTATTGATATGAAGGAAGGGAATATTAGATTCCAATTTCCCTTAAAGAAGGGCATGGAACACTTTCCTAGAAAGAAAATAAAATTACCATATGAATCTATCATGAGAGCCACTTATGGATTGCCTACCAAAGATGGCAATACCTAGATCTATCCTTGCTTTTATGCCTAGCTAGGGGCGTTAAACGATAGCGCTTGTTGGGAGGCAACCCAATTTTATTTTGTGTTTTTTGTTTTTGGTTCTGTTTAGGAATAAATAATCCATCTACCTTCTGTTTGGATGTGGTTTTATGTTTTAATTAGTGTTTGTGCCAAGTAAGACCTATAGGATAACCTACGATGATAGTTGATTTGATTCTGCTGAAAAACAGAAACTTTGCGCGCACGAATTTAGTTATGATAAATCACAGGAACGTGCTTTTGCGTTGATTCTTTTTGCTGCTGATCAATAAACAAATTGTCCAGGACTTCCTATTTTGGTAGAATTTTTAGAGTTCCAGAAGTTTGCGTTAGTTACAGATTACTACAGACTGTTCTGTTTTTGACAGATTCTGTTTTTCGTGTGTTGTTTGCTTATTTTGATGAATCTATGGCTAGTAAATTAGTTTATAAACCATAGAGAAGTTGGAATACAGTAGGTTTAACACCAATATAAATAAAGAATGAGTTCATTACAGTACCTTGAAGTAGTCTTTTGTTTTCTTTCTCTAACGGAGCTCACGAGATTTCTGTTGAGTTTTGAGTTGTGAAGTTTTCAAGTTTTGGGTGAATTCTTTTGATGGATTATGGAACAAGGAGTGGCAAGAGCCTAAGCTTGGGGATGCCCATGGCACCCCCAAGATAATCCAAGGTCACCAAAAAGTCAAAGCTTGGGGATGCCCCGGAAGGCATCCCCTCTTTCGTCCACTTCCATCGGTAATTTACTTGGAGCTATATTTTTATTCACCAACATGATATGTGTTTTGCTTGGAGCGTCTTGTATTATTTGTGTCTTTGCTTGTTAGTTTACCACAATCATCCTTGCTGTACACACCTTTTGAGAGAGCCATACATGATTTGGAATTTGTTAGAATACTCTATGTGCTTCACTTATACCTTTTGAGCTTGATAGCTTTGCTCTATGTGCTTCACTTATATCTTTAGAGCGTGATAATTTTTGCTCTAGTGCTTCACTTAGATCTTTTAGAGCACGGTGGTGGATTTGTTTTAAAGAAACTTGATCTCTCATGCTTCACTTAGATTATTTTGAGAGTCATTAATAGCATGGTAATTTGCTTAATGTTAATATACTTGGTGTTCAAGATTTGTGAAACTTTCTTTTTTTGAGTGAATTAAATTAAGTTTGATGCTTGATAATTGTTTTGAGATATGGAGGTGATAATATCAAAGTCGTGCTATTTGAATAGTTGTGAATTTGAGAAATACTTGTGTTGAAGTTAGCAAATCCCGTAGCATGCACGTATGGTTAAAGTTGTGTAACAAATTTGAAACATGAAGTGTACTTGGCTTGTGCATCCTTATGAGTGGCGGTCGGGGACAAGCGATGGTCTTTTCCTACCAATCTATCCCCCTAGGAGCACGCGGGTAGTATTTGAATTTTTGATGACTTCTAAATTTTTGCAATAAGTATATGAGTTCTTTTGACTAATGTTGAGTCCATGGATTATACGCACTCTCACCTTTCCGCCTTTGCTAGCCTCTTCGGTACCGTGCATTGCCCTTTCTCACCTTGAGAGTTGGTGCGAACTTCACCGGTGCATCCAAACCCCGTGATACGATACACTCTATCACACATAAACCTCCTTTTATCTTCCTCAAAACAGCCACCATACCTACCTATCATGGCATTCCATAGCCATTCCGAGATATATTGCCATGCAACTTCCACCATCATCATCGTGACATGCATTACTTTTGTCATATTGCCATTGCATGATCTTGTAGTTGACATCGTATTTGTGGCAAAGCCACCATGCATTATTTTCCATACATGTCACTCTTGATTCATTGCACCATCCCGGTACACCGCCGGAGGCATTCATATAGAGTCATATCTTGTTCTAGTTTCGAGTTGTAATATCAAGTTGTTGTAATAGAAGTGTGATGATCATCATTATTAGAACATTGCCCTAGTGAGGAAAAGGATGATGGAGACTATGATTCCCCCACAAGTCGGGATGAGACTCCGGAAGAAAAAAAAATAGAGAGAAGAAAGGCCAATAAAAAAAGAAGGAAGGCCAACAATGAAAAAAAAGAGAGAGAAAAAGAGAGAAGGGGCAATGTTACTATCCTTTTACCACACTTGTGCTTCAAAATAGCACCTTGTTCTTCATGTAGTGAGTCTCATATATTTGTGCTTCAAAGTAGCACCACATTTTACATATAGTGAGTCTCATAAATTGTCTTGTTTATACTAGTGGGAATTTTTCATTATAGAACTTGACTTGTATATTCTAATGATGGGCTTCCTCAAAATGCCCTAGGTCTTCGTGAGCAAGCAAGTTGGATGCACACCCACTAGTTTTCTTTTGTTGAGCATTTATAGCTCTAGTGCATCTGTTGCATGGCAATCCCTACTCCTCATGTTGACATCAATTGATGGGCATCTCCATAGCCCGTTGATTAGCCTCGTCAATGTGAGACTCTCTCCTTTTTTGTCTTCTCCACACAATCCCCATCATCACATTCTATTCCACCCATAGTGCTATATCCATGGCTCGCGCTCATATATTGCGTGAAGGTTGAAAGAGTTTGAGATTATTTGAGTATGAAACAATTGCTTGGCTTGTCATCGGGGGTATAGAAGTTGGGAACATCTTTGTGTGATGAAAATGAAGCATAGCCTAACTATATGATTTTGTAGGGATGAACTTTCTTTGGCTATGTTATTTTGAGATGACATAATTGTTTGATTAGTATGCTTGAAGTATTATTATTTTTATGTCAATATGAACTTTTACCTTGAATCTTTCAGATCTAAATATTCATGCCATGATTAAGAAGATTTACATTGAAATTATGCCAAAGTATCACTTCGCATCAAAAATTCTTTTTGATCATTTACGTACTCGAGGACGAGCAGGAATTAAGCTTGGGGATGCTTGATACGTCTCCAACGTATCTATAATTTTTGATTGCTCCATGCTACTTTATCCACTGTTTTGGACTATATTGGGCTTTATTTTCCACTTCTATATTTTTTTGGGACTAACCTATTAACCGGAGGCCCAGCCCAGAATTGCTATTTTTTTGCCTATTTCGGTGTTTCGAAGAAACTGAATATCAAACGGAGTCCAAACGGAATGAAACCTTCTGGAACAAGATTTTCTCACCGAACGTGATCCAGGAGACTTGGACCCTACTCCAAGAAGCTTCCGAGGAGGTCACGAGGGTGGAGGGCGCGCCCCCCCTGGGCGCGCCCCCCTACCTCGTGGGCCCCTCGGAGCTCCACCGACGTACTCCTTCCTCCTATATATACCTACGTATCCCCGTATGATCAGAACAGAAGCCAAAAACCTAATTCCACCACCGCAACCTTCTGTATCCACGAGATCCCATCTTGGGGCCTGTTCCGGAGCTCCGCCGGAGGGGGCATCCACCACGGAGGGCTTCTACATCAACACCATAGCCCCTCCGATGAAGTGTGAGTAGTTTACTTCAGACCTTCGGGTCCATAGCTAGTAGCTAGATGGCTTTTTCTCTCTTTTTGGATCTCAATACGATGTTCTCCCCCTCTCTCGTGGAGATCTATTCGATGTAATCTTCTTTTTGCGGTGTGTTTGTTGAGATCGATGAATTGTGGGTTTATGATCCAACTTATCTATGGAAAATATTTGATTCTTCTCTGAACTCTTTTATGTATGATTGAGTTATCTTTGCAAGTCTCTTCGAATTATCCGTTTGGTTTGGCCAACTAGATTGGTAGTTCTTGCAATGGCAGAAGTGCATGGCTTTGGGTTCAATCTTGCGGTGTCCTTACTCCGTGACAGAAAGAGTTGCAAGGCATGTATTGTATTGTTGCCATCGAGGATAACAAGATGGGGTATTTATCATATTGCATGAATTTATTCCTCTACATCATGTCACCTTGCTTAAGGCGTTACTCTGTTTTTAACTTAATACTCTAGATGCATGCTGGATAGCGGTCGATGAGTGGAGTAATAGTAGTAGATGCAGAATCGTTTCGATCTACTTGTCACGGACGTGATGCCTATATACATGATCATACCTAGATAACCTCATAACTATGCTCGATTCTATCAATTGCTCAACAGTAATTTGTTCACCCACCGTAGAATACTTATGCTCTTGAGATAAGCCACTAGTGAAACCTATGGCCCCCGGGTCTATTCTCATCATATCAATCTCCATCACTTTATTTACTTGCTTTGTTTTTACTTTGCCTTTACTTTTTACTTTGCATCTATCTATCAAAAATACCAAAAATATTATCTCTATCAGATCTCACTCTCGTAAGTGACCGTGAAGGGATTGACAACCCCTAAGCGTTGGTTGCGAGTTGCTATCGTGTTGTGCAGGTACAAGGGACTTGCGCGTGACCTCCTACTGGATTGATACCTTGGTTCTTAAAAACTGAGCGAAATACTTACGCTACTGTGCTGCATCATCCTCTCCTCTTCGGGGAAAACCAACGCAAGCTCGAGACGTAGCACGCAACAAAGAAGCAGATTACAAAAACTGTGCGCCATTGCAGCGTAAAAAAATAATACTGAACCAAGACCACTTCCAAGACAATTCAAGAAAGTCTAGCCTAGCGCGGGAACTGCTGCGCAAGCTACTGAGCAAGGCTATGAGACCAGCCTAGCATGTCGGTTATAGCTTCCAGGTGTCGCTGTTTAGCAATGAGGTTCTCATTGGTGTTCTCCCAATCTTTCTTAGAGATAGGACTTCAAGTCGAAGTTGAGTTGCAGAATGCCTTTCTGCTAGAAATTGGGACTGAAGAAGTTGAACTGATTCAGACAACGAATTTTGTGAGCTTGTCTGACTGCTAGTCTCAAGTACCTTGAACACTGCATCAAGACAAGACTTTGGGGTTGTCTCGCTATCTTCAAGATGTTTTGCCTTCTTTGTCTTGCTATCTTCTCACAACCTTCAGCAGACTTGCGCATGACATGTTTTGCACGTGTATAAACAAAGATGATAACTGTGCTGTTAATTCCATCCAATTTCAAATTAGAAAATAAAGAGTAAGTTCAAAATATCAATAGCATAATTTGGCATTGTTCATAATGCGGGGAGCTTCACCACACTACTGGATTACCATGTCAACATAACAAGCATAGGTGAAGGGTAAAGACAATCATTGTATCTATTTTGGTTAATGTGCATGGCATGTTGTTCATATCATCAGCCACATCAGTAAGATAAAACAGGAGATGATGCTACCTCTTGAGCTTGCGTTGGCTTCCCTTGAAGAGGAAAGAGTGATGCAGCAAAGTAGCATAACTATTTCCCTCAGTTTTGAGAACCAAGGTATCAATCCAGTAGGAGGCGACGCACAAGTCACAGAATACCTGCACAAATAATCAAGAACCTTGCAACCAATGCGATAAAGGGGTTGTTAATCCATTCACGGTCACTCGCAAAAGTGAGATCTAATAGAGATAGTAAACTAAATTTTTTTGGTATTTTTCTTGTATATATTGGAAAGTAAAGATTGAAGTATATTAAACGAGATTCAACAATATGAAAAAAAAGATGCAATATAATGGAAAAGAGACTCGGAGGCCATAGGTTTCACTAGTGGCTTCTCTCGAGATAGCATGTATTACGGTGGGTGAACAAATTACCGTCGAGCAATTGATAGAAAAGTGCATAATTATGATGACATCTAAGGTAATGATCATGAACATAGGCATCACGTCCGTGTCAAGTAGACTGAAACGATTCTGCATCTAGTACTATTACTCCACACATCGACCGCTATCCAGCATGCATCTAGAGTATTATGTTCATAAGAACGGAGTAACGCATTAAGCAAGATGACATGATGTAGAGGGATAAACTCAAGCAATATGATATAAACCCCATCTTTTTATCCTCGATGGCAACAATACAATACGTGCCTTGCTTCCCCTACTGTCACTGGGAAAGGACACCGCAAGATTGAACCCAAAGCTAAGCACTTCTGCCATGGCAAGAAAGATCAATCTAGTAGGCCAAACTACACCGATAATTCGAAGAGACTTGCAAAGATATCAAATCATGCATATAAGAATTCAGAGAAGAACCAAATAATATTCATAGATAATCTTGTTCATAAATCCAAAATTTATCGGATCTCGAGAAACACACCGCAAAAGAGTATTACATCAAATAGATCTCCAAGAACATCGAGGAGAACTTTGTATTGAGAGTCAAAGAGAGAGAAGAAGCCATCTAGCTAATAACTATGGACCCGAAGGTCTATGGAAAACTACTCACACTTCATCGGAGAGGCAATGGTGTTGATGTAGAAGCCCTCCGTGATCTATTCCCCCTCCGGCAGAACGCCGGAAAAGGCCCCAAGATGGGATCTCACGGGTACAGAAGGTTGCGGCCGTGGAAAAGTGGTTTCGTGCCCCCCCCTAATGTTTCTAGGGTATAAGAGTATATATAGGCGAAAGAAGTACATCGGTGGAGCTACGAGGGGGCCACGAGGGTGGGGGACGCGCCTACCCCCCTGGGCGCGTCGTCCTGCCTCGTGGACTCCTCGTGGCGTCTCTGACTTCAACTCCAAGTCTTCTGGTTTGCTTTCGGTCCACGAAAGATCATCATGAAGGTTTCATTCCGTTTGGACTCCATTTGGAATTCCTTTTCTGCAAAACTCTAAAATAGGCAAAAAACAGAAACTGGCACTGGGCCTCCGGTTAATAGGTTAGTCCCAAAAATAATATAAAAGAGCATATTAAAGCCCGTTAAACATCCAAAATAGATAATACAATAGCATGGAACAATCAAAAATTATAGATACATTGGAGACGTATCAGATGACAAGGTGCAAACGTGGGCTGCTTCACCACACACTGGATTATAGATCCACAAAAACAAGCATACATATAGGGAGTATTGAGTAACGTGCATGGTATGAATAAGGAATTTGGTTTTACAAGTAAAACTTGGAACTTACAGTTGTTGTGAACATGCATTTGATAGAAACAACAAACTAAACAGTAGTTAACGATAGGGAGTATGCGCAAATTAAACAGCAGTTGAGGATAAAGGCTTTAGAAGAACTGACTTACATTAACAGTTAACATCTGCTTTATAATGCCCTTCTCCATGTCAAGGGAAGGATAACTCAAGAATTTTAGCACATAATCTTCTTCATAAGCATTACCTGTACTCTACAGAGTAATTATTGATATGATAATACTGGAAGGGATAGAGGATAATGAAGATAAGATGCAGATTGATGCTACATAATCAACTACCAATCCCTGGAAGTACAAGCGTTACAGGACAAAATGTACTGACAAGAGCAATGGGCTACACTTCTGCACCGGCATTGTTTATGTATTCAACTTTTTGGTAAGATTAAATATAGATCTGATATTTTTTTAGTAAATGGTGGTCGACGGTGATAAGATGCAGAATGCTACACAATGAACCAATCCCTCTTCCCATAATATAAGTGTTTTGAACATCGGTGTACTATACCAAACGGTCTTATATTATGGGACGGAGGGAGTAGCTGTTAATGTAAGTACAGTGGTAGACGACGTTCAGTCCTTACAAGAGGACTGCAGAGCTAAACCTCTTCAAAAGCATTGGGTTGATTCTAAATTTATGTAAGAGTCCATACGGATCTTATAATGTCCACCAAATGGACGATAACGAGGCTAACATATGTAGTGATGCTATATAATCAACCAGCTATGAAAGTAAGTATGGTCATACAAGGGAAGAGGTACTCACAAGGGCAATGCAGTGTGCAGTATAGTTGCGAGATTCTATGGTCCCTTGAGAATGAATGTTCTTCTGCAAACAATTTTCGTACAAGTGCGACGTTAAGGCACATGCAGAAATGTAGTTCAAATTGTGATGTGATATCATAGACAGCACCTTACGCTGCAGACGAGACCAATTTGTAACAAGATTATTCCAGTCACTGTCTGATAAATGTAGCACCGGAGACTTTACAGAAATTTCGTATAGAGGCTTGCCATCGAAGTGCGCTTGCCTCAGGTAGGAACGCTACTTCATCAACAAGTGCTTGAAAAGCACAACCAACCCTTGCTCGTCTTGACAATCCAGTTTGGTCCTCGCCTATTGAAAAGAATGAAATCTTGTGTCCTTTGTCAGCAGAAACATATGTAGTAATTACCATGAACAACATTAGTACATTACTTACGCGTAAGTTGTAGAGGAAGATCGGAAATTGTTCTTTGTCTGCGGTATAATCTTTCCATGAAGGAAAGATGTGCACAAAGTTCCAGACAACAATATAAGCTTCATCTTGTAAACTGGGAAGAAGTGGAACAAGAGTCCTATTTGCTGTAATTGGGGCTCTCTCTCGTTTGAAAAGGGATTTGGCAACTGGATTTGGTGTACTCTTTTCTGGAATGGTAGTTTTGCGTCGTAGAGGTGATGCTATGTCAACTAGCATCATCATACTGTTTGCGGCAGTTGGGGTCTGCTGAGTTGGGGTATCAGAGATTGCCAGTGTAGTAGGGCTAGAGTTTGCTAGGGTTGTGGTCGTGTTTTCTTGGTGTGGTGATATTGCAACTACACCTAATGGGCTATTTGGTTTTTCAGGTGTCACTACCTTTTCCAAATACTTTGTTCGCGCTCCTCTGCGATCAGCAATCGCCCTCTTCCTTTTGAACGTCTGATACACAAGAACAACATTTGGATGGATAAATATGGTATGATGATAGATGGAATATGTATTGAAAATGGGCAGGTAGGGTGTATTCACATACACAATGTGTAAACTAAGCTAATGGCAGTGCAACAAAGTATAAGCAATGCAAAGCATCAGTTGCAATATATGTGCGACCAATATAACCTTGGAAAGTTAGAGCAAGCATCTTGATGGGCGAATAAGATAGGGCATCTGCCTCTGACTCCTCCACTAGGGAGCTACAATGACTTAGGTCTCCCTCTAGCCCAGAATCACTGTTAGGATCATATTCTGAGCATGAATTTGTAGGTGGAGAGCATTTGCATTGCATTGCATCCAGACTTGATTCAGTCCCTTAATGCCAAGTTTGACAGCCATGGCATTGTTCTGCTTTATTCTTTTCATGCGCGCAAGCCCATAATCATTATGATGTTGTTCAGTATCTGAGATTCATGAAAACATAAAAAGTAGTTAGATTATCTATGGAATGCATTGCGGATTCAACTCAAGGAGTGTCGCCTATAAACCCCTGCATATGCAAAGTTCACCCCCAACCGTGCTGACCAGACCACACACAAAAATACAAACCTCTTATGTCTCTATAACAGGCAGACACACATTTCAAAACTGAAGTAGGAACATTAAAATCATATCAAATTCGTATTTGAACAAATAAACTGAGGAAATATGACTGGCATAATGTTCAGCTTCAAGGGTGGAGTGCTGGTAGTGTGACACAAAGCAAGCAGGCAGATTGTATTCCATGTAAAAGATCGTAGTCTATGTAAAAGGTAGAAATGACACTTTCTTTCTATACAATGTTTGTTGCCCACACATGATGGAAGAGATCACATAGAGAAATACTATTCACTCATGTCTGCGGTTCCAGTATTTTGAAACAGGGTGGTCCACCCTAAAAGAATATTGACAACAAATATGGCAAGGAAAACATAGATGTAGTGAATCAATCATTACTTGTGAGCTTACTAGGACAAGTATGCAGAATTCTAACTGCAGTAAGAGACCGTCCAAAATATGAATCAAGAAGTTGGTCTAGCACTTATTGTTTGCAACTAATCGACGTAAATAATTGGATATCATATCGAATGAGTAAGAAAGACAAGTAAAATTGTCAATAAACCTGGCCTGCAGTAGTAATCTGGGTAAATGTCACTATGACCAACAATCCAAAATGACTAGTGTCTGTTCCTAGGGCCGGAAATTTGAAACCCTTTGAACTTTACAGGTACTAAAGATTACTGAAATACATCTGAACCATTAAGTGTAGGTAGCACTCAGTACACAACAAACCCTAATGACAGTCCTGCCTAATGAGTAATGAATCAATTAGAAAATGGGTGATGAGGAGTGGCTGCTGAGTGTTGAGGATGTATCTCAGGATAAATCGGGTTGGCTTAGTGGTTGCTGCATGCCCGAGCCCTGAACAGACTGGGAAGGTAGGCACGGCGGCGCGCCCGGGCAGCGGTGATGCTGTTGGGCGAGCGGCTCCTGACCTCCTATTAGTCCGGCGTCTCCTCCTAGAGTCATGCCGTCCGGGGATGGCAAGTTGCCGGTGAGGCAGGCGGCTGGGGGCGAGTAGAGATCAGAAGTGCAGCAAAACAAAGGGGAATCGGGGCCTGGGCCGACCCAAAATCCCAGGGTGGGCCGTGGCCCACCATGGGCATCCTGTAGATACACACCCAAGCAGCGTACATGCATTTTGAAAACTAAATTAGGAACATTTAGCTGACCAATTAAACGACTCTATTTTAATAATATCAGATTCATATTTGAACAACTAAGCTTGTTTAGCTTGATGGGTGGAGAGTGCTATTATGACACGAAGCACGTATTCTGATCGTATAGTGATCATAAAAGGGGAAAACACTAAGCATTTTTTTGAGCAAAAGAGGGTTTCCCCTCCGATTTCTATTAAAGAAAGCACCACGGAACCAACATGATCAATTAAACCCTATTATGACTGTGCCATGGCAAATTTAAAGCTGCAAACCGAAGAAATGCTATTTACCATCCATTGTTTGCTTCAAACTAAGAACTAAATTCTAAGAGTTGAAAAGAAAGTACAATAACCAAGTTATGATCTATTTTCTAGCTGAGATAAAAAATTGAGCAGATATGAAGTACCACCCCTCTTGCGGTGTCGTGTAGGCATCGGGGGTGCGATGGCTGTCGGTGGCTTTGAAGCAGATCTACGACGGTAGACGGGTGCATCGAGGGATAAGTCCCGTTGCGGTGGACGAGAAGGTCGTGTGAGCAGCCTCGGCAAAGAGGACGACGACGATGATGAAGCGAGAGGACATGATGCAAGGCTCCTGGTCTGTCACCATGGATGAGAGACGTCCATCTCTAGCAGTGGACGACGCGGTCTTGGTAGGTGGTCTGACATGGTGGAGGATGGTTGTCGGTGTCAAAACCGGCGGATCTCAGGTAGGGGGCCCCGATCTGTGCGTCTTAGGCTGATGGTAACAGGAAGCAAGGGACACAATGTTTACCCAGGTTCGAGCCCTCTCGATGGAGGTAAAACCCTACTTCCTGCTTGATTAATATTGATGATATGAGTAATACAAGAGCAGATCTACCACGAGATCGTAGAGGCTAAACCCTAGGAGCTAGCCTATGAGGATTATGATTATGATTGTGATCGTGATCGGTCTTCTAAGGACCAACCTCTCCGGTTTATATAGACACCGAAGAGGGCTAGGGTTTACATGGAGTCGGTTACAAGGAAGGAAATATAATATCCGGATCGCCAAACTTGTCTTCCACCCAAAGGAGAGTCCCACCCAGACACGGGACGGAGTCTTGAGTCTTGTATCTTCATTCTCCAATAGTCCGGACGAAGTATATAGTCTGGCTGTCCGGATACCCCCTAATCCAGGACTCCCTCAGTAGCCCCTGAACCAGGCTTCAATGACGATGAGTCCGGCGTGCAGTCTTGTTTTCGGCATTGCAAGGCGGGTTCCATCTCCGAATACTCCAAAGTACCTGTTATGACGAATAGTGTCCAGCTTCCCATCAATGTTGTACTCCTCGGCTTCTGTGCCTCAATAATGACCATCTCCACGTGTCGAGCGAATGCGAGGAGCCGAGGTATTTTTGCATTTGCCACCCCCTGGTCTGGTAGGTTGACCGTCTATTTGAAGAGACGGGGATTCTCAGATCCAAACCTCATCCTCTTCCCTCGAGCAAGCATCCAACAGAGCGCTCTGGAAAAACCATTCCAACATGGCCGGTCGTCGTAGCTCTTCTTCTCGCTCTCCTCGCTCCAAGACGGGTGACTGGGAAGAGTGTTCTGTTCCTCACAGCCATTTGATAGAGTTGCAGACCCAAGGGTTTCTCCCACCGGCGTTCATGATCTCCGTCCGAGCCGGAATAGCCACTTATAATGGCAGGGAACAAGCGGAGGGATCTCCTGATCCTTCCCCAGAGGAGTGAATATGCCTCATCCCGCATCTGCTAAGGGGCGTCGGGTTTCCTATCCACCCATTTCTTCACGGGCTTCTAGAGTTCTACGGCCTCCAGTTGCACAACCTCACCCCTGCCTCTGTGCTGCATATAGCAGGATACGTCGCCCTTTGTGAGCTATTCCTTGGCTGTGAGGCTCACTTTGGGTTATGGAAGAAGCTGTTCTGCCTTGTCCCTCGCAACCAGGGAGAATCCCTATGTCAAGTGGGCGGAGCCGAAGTATGGCGCATTGTCGAGACCGGATACCTATCCGGCACTCCCAAGAAGGCACCATAGAACTGGCCCTCGGAGTGGTTTTATGTTGACGATGTTCCCCTTCTGGATCCAGTACGGATAGGTCTCCCTGAGTTCAGCAACGCTCCGCCGAAGGCGCGTTGAAGCTGGCGCCCTCGGGGCCCCCAAGAGGAGGATACCAGAGAAATACATTTTCTGATGAGCCGGATAAAGTTACTGGCCAAATCCTGGCTGACGATAGTCGAGGTCATGGCAATATGCATAATGCGGGGAGTGCATCCGCTTCAATATCAGGGGAAGCCCAAGTGGCACTACAATGGGGAAGACGATGCCACCCGCTGTGGACGTAAAGGTCCGAACTCTGCCAAGGCTCTGGCGAGGATATTGTCCGATTTATATAAAGGAGAAGAAGAAGAATTCCTTCACATTAAACCACGGGATGGGTTTTCTATGTACACCCCCCCCCCCAACTGGGTAAGTCGTCATTCTTTCCCTTGCTTCACTTATTATGGCATTCTTTGTCAAGATTATTTTCCTCGATATTTCTGAGCAGGAACTGAGGAGGGCCGTAGAAGGAATCTCCAGCCCCTCCCCGCAACCAGAGGACCCCGGAAGGGCCCTCAATCCAGGGCTCAAAGAAGATGCGGATATTACTATGGAGCTCGTCAACGGGATATTTTATCAGGCGAGCTGCGATGGTGCCTCAGTGGCCATTACCGCCGACTATCCCGGACTGCTGCCCACGTCGCGTGTAAGCCAAGCCGAAAACCCTATCCTCCGAAAAGGATTCCTTTCTGATATAATGCCTTGCACCTGAAGTGTCGTGTTTTTGCAGAGACGACGACCGGAGGGCGGGGCCGAGCCCCTAGGGGCCCATCGACAACGGGTGTCTGGATCGGGCAGGCTTAAGAGGAAGGTGGTTAGGGCCAAAACGCCGCTACAGAGGTAAGGTAAAAACCTATTCTGTGTTTATTGTATTTGAAATGTGACAGTGCCCTTCGTGTCCTGGCAGGAAGAGGAGTAGCCGGACTATATCCGGGGATCCTACCAATCATGCCTCCACCAGCCGGATTCCAGAGCTGGCTTCGTTAGAGGAGGCGGACGTGGGGCCGATGCCGCATTGTCCTCCAACAGAGGACGCGGACATGCTCTCCGCCACGAATTCTGAAGTAGAGAGCGCCATGAATCACAGGCGCCGATGAGCCGTACTTTGCCATAACATCTTTTCCGAAGAGGCATTTAATGCTTTGAATTCGGGGGACACATACATCCGAGCTGCTCAAGGTGGGCTTGCACGAGCGACAGACCAGTATACCAAAGATATACGGGTAAGAAAATTTAATAAGCATGCATAGCAGTAGCCCCTGAGACTTGAAACGGTTGGAACAACTGTTTTAAGGATCAATTTATGCACAGGTCCTTGTAGATAAGAATGAGCAATTGTCTTGGGAGCTAGAGGAGTGCAAGGCCCAGCTGAGGACCACGGTTGCCAAGTTAGAGGAATCCCAAAAGGCCTCATCTGGTAACATTTGTCTCAATTGTACGAAGATGCACCAGTTAGTAAGTGGCTGGTATGACAAGTCTAACAGAAAATTCTGCAGACAATCCCGGGGTGAATCCGGAGGGCGTAAGAGATGACGAGTCACATCTCAAAAGGCAGCTAAAGGCTGGCGAGCGCGTTCTTACGCAAGTTAGGAAGGAGAAGAACAATCTTCAAGATGCCAATGTCCGGCTGGACGTGGAATTAAAAGACGTCCACGCTCAGCTGGCGGACTCCGTGAAGGAGAAAAAAAGGCTTCGACGCGACATTTATGGTAAGTGCCTAGACGAACTGTAGTACAGCTCGGCGAGGAAGCGTATTGAAAGAATTTTTGTTTGTAGGTATGCTGATGGGCCGCCCTGAAGAGGAGATGCCCGCGTCTGCAGGAGATTTACTGCAGGACCTCTCACAACTGCACGAATGAGCTCGGCAGGTGATGTAGGGCCTTGCTCAGGTCTTGTGGCCGTCAAGCTTCCTGCCGAATGGCATGGGGGAGCTTGTGGATATGCTTCAAGGAGCATGGCGGTGCTTCCGATTGTGGAAGATGTCAGCCTGCCGACAAGGTGCAAGAGAAGCCTGGGCTATGGTGAAGACACGCTACACCAAGCTGGACCCGAACCATATGTCCGAAGTCGGACCGACGGGGCCAGATGGGCAAGAAATTCCCGTGAGTCTGGTGTATGACCAGGTAGCGTTAGCCGCAAAGTATTCCCAACGGGATTGTAAGCTAGATAGCCTGTTGGATGGTATAGAGGAGGAATATAGTCAGTCCAAGTAAATGTGTAATTCAATGGACATAAGTAGTCCCTAGCCGGATTAAAATCATTTGTCTTGACAGACCTTTTCGCTTCCGCCCCCAGATCCAATAGTCCGGGGTGTATCCGAATACCCGCTCAGTTATGCAGAACTGGGGTATGCATGGAAACCAGGCGTAGGGGTCATAAGTGCTTGAACAGACAAGTACCCAACTAGTTATGTTATATTACATGGATAGTAAGAAACGTCTTCCAGGGAGAATAGTTCCGTTAGGGGTTCCTTTCCCTGGGTGCGCATGCGACAATGCACATGTCCGGACTGCGAACAAGGACATAGGATACAAAACTTCTGGGGATTTACGTTGTAATAAACGAATACATCTTTTGTTCATCGACTGAATATTCCCTTAAGGACGCTAGCTTTCCGCTTCACCCAGTCTGAGGTACACATCCGGCTGAACCGGCAGTAACAATCGCAGAGGTGCTCCCCTTATGCCATAGCCGAATTAACAGGAACGTAGGGCATAAACACAAGAGCCAGGCAGCCCAGCTTGGCCACATCTTAAGTCATATCGATGCATATAATGGTGAAGAAAAGGCACATATGAAAAAAGAACGCATATGTGATGGGCAAAAAGCCATTAAAGTAATTATGTTTAGCTTCCGTATAGGAAGCCCCCAGGTATTGCTTACACACATAGTGCGGCCGGAGTGATCTGGGCGTCCGTACTGTATTAACTACTTTGTGTGAAGAGGAAAAAAGGTTGAGAAGGGAAAATGGAGGGAGCATGATTAAAAGAGGAGGGGGTAAGGAGACGAACACTGAGTTCGGCGCTAGGCGTAGAATCTTCGGAGTCTGGCCGCGTTCCATGGGTTCGGCTCGAGTCTGTTATCGGATGCATTCCGTGAGCGGTACGCTCCTTCGGTGAGAACTTTATCAATGACGAAGGGGCCTTCCAACTTAAGTTTGAGCTTGTCCTTCTTCTTCTCCGGTAGGCGTAGAATGAGTTCGCCAATATTATAAATTTTGGCCCGCACTTCTCTGCTTTGGTACCGTCGATCTTCCTGCTGATAGAATGCGGAGCGGGCTTTTGCGACATCGCGCTCCTCCTCCAAGGCATCCAAGTTATCCTGCCGATCTAACTCGGCTTCCTTCTCTTCGTACATGCGTACATCAGGCGAATCATGTATTATGTCGCAGGGTAGTACTGCTTCCGCGCCGTACAACATAAAAACGGTGTATATTCGGTGGTGCGAATCAGCATGGTCCGCAGCCCCCAGAGTACGGAGTCGAGCTCTTCGACCCAGTGCGTGTCCAACTCTGTCAAGGATCGCACTAGTCTGGGTTTGATGCCGCTCATGATGAGACCGTTTGCCCGTTCAACCTGGCCGTTTGTTTGGGGATGGTAGACGGAAGCGTAGTCGAGCTTAATGCCCATTTTGCCGCACCAAGTTTTCACTTCATCGGCTGTGAAATTGGAGCCATTATCAGTGATGATGCTGTGGGGGACGCCGTATCAGTGTACGACCCCGGATATGAAGTCTATTACCGGTCCAGATTTGGCCATTTTGACTGGTTTGGCTTCTATCCATTTGGTGAACTTGTCCACCATGACCAATAAGTATTTTTTCTTATGGCTTCCCCCTTTAAGAGGTCCGACCATATCCAGCCCCCAGATTGCGAAGGGCCAAGTTATGGGGTTGTTTGGAGAGCGGTAGGGGGCATATGATTCAGATTGGCAAAGAGCTGGCAACCGACACAGTGTTGGACAAGGTCCTGTGCGTCTGCTCGGGCCGTCGGCCAATAGAAGCCTATTCGGAAGGCCTTGCTGACTAGTGCTCAAGCCGCGGCGTGGTGCCCGCCCAGTCTGGCATGGATTTCAGCCAAGAGCTGCCGCCCTTCCTCTTCGGAGATGCACCTTTGGAGCACCCTGGTCGCACTTTTCTTATAGAGTTCCCCTTAATGGACTTTGTAAGCTTTAGAACGCCGAACGATGCAATGTGCTTCATTTTGGTCTTCGGGGAGCTCCTGCCTATTTAGGTAGGCCAAGAAAGGCTCAGTCCACGGGGCGATTACAGCCATGATTTCGTGGGTCAAAGATGTTATTTCGGTGGTCGAGCCTCCGATTATGTCTGATAGTTCGGAATCTGGGGGTGTATTCGGATCCGTGCTAGTATTGCCGGACTCCCCTTCCCATACTACGGATGGCTTGAATAGCCTTTCCAGGAATATGTTAGGTGGGCAGGGTCGCGTTTAGCGCCGATGCGGGCGAGGACATTCGCCACTTGATCATCTTCTCAAGCCACATGGTGGAATTCGAGCCCCTCAAACCGAGCTGACATTTTGAGGACGGCATTATGATAGGCCACCATTTTTGGATCCTTGGCATCAAAGTCTCTATTTATTTGTGATATTGCGAGGTTGGAATCCCCGCGCACTTCTAGGCGTTGAATGCCCATAGAGACTGCCATCCGAAGACCGTGCAACAGAGCCTCATATTCAACTGCGTTGTTGGAGTCTGTGTATAATATTTGGAGGACGTACTGGACCGTGTCTCCGGTTGGAGACATCAGGACTACACCTGCTCCCGATCCGGCCAGCATTTTAGAGCCGTCGAAGTGCATGATCCAGTTAGAGTACGCGCCGTACTCTTTAGGGAGTTCGGCTTCTGTCCATTCGGCGACGAAGTCAGCCAGTACTTGCGACTTGATGGCCCGTCGTGGCTTGTATGTTATGTCGAACGGAAGGAGCTCAATGGCCCATTTAGCAATCCGGCCCGTAGCATCACGGTTATTTATTATGTCGTCGAGTGGTACTTCGGAGGCCACCGTAATCGAACACTCTTGAAAGTAGTGTCAGAGCTTGCGGGATGCCTTGAAGACCGCGTATGCTATTTTTTGATAGTGTGGGTATCAGGATTTGCATGGGGTGAGGACCATGGATACGTAATATACTGGCTTCTGGAGCGGGAATTTGTATTCGTCAATCTCTCGTTCAACGACGAGTACTGCGCTTACAACTTGATGTGGTGCAGCTATGTACAGCAGCATAGGTTCCCCAATGTTTGGCACTGTTAGGACTGGATTACTGGCCAATAAGGTCTTTATTTCGTCCAGTCCGGCCATGGCTGCATCCATCCACACGAAGTGTTCGGTGCGCCGAAGAAGGCGGTAAAGAGGTAATGCCTTTTCTCCTAACCTAGAGATAAAGCGGCTTAAGGCAGCCACGCATCCAGCTAGTTTCTGGTTGTGCTTGAGGTCTGTTGGTATAGCCAACTGCGACAGAGCTCGTATTTTTGCCAGATTCGCTTCAATTCCTCTATTGGAAACAATGAAGCTGAGCAGTTTCCTAGAGGGGACGCCGAAAACACATTTTTCCAGGTTCAGCTTGATGTCGTATGTTCGGAGGTTATCGAACGTAAGCCTCAAGTCGTCTATTAGGGTTTGGACGTGTCTTGTTTTTATGACCACGTCGTCCATGTATGCCTCCACTGTTTTGCCGATTTGCTTTTCCAGGCATGTTTGAATCATGCGTTGATAGGTTGCGCCGGCGTTTTTAAGCCCGAAAGGCATAGTGTTGAAGCAGAAAGGACCATATGGCATTATGAAAGCTATTGCAGCTTGGTCGGACTCTGCCATCTTTATTTGATGGTATTCGGAGTATGCGTCGAGGAAACACAGCGAGTCGTGTCCTGCTGTGGCATCGATGATTTGGTCGATGCGAGGGAGGGGGAAGGGATCCTTGGGGCATGCCTTATTGAGGTCTTTGAAGTCGACGCATAGGCGCCAGGATTTGTCCTTCTTTGGTACCATTACCAGATTTGCCAGCCAATCCTGATGCTTGATATCTCTGATGAATCCGGCCTCTTGTAGTTTGGCTAGCTCTTCCCCCATGGCTTGTCGTTTGGGCTCTGAAAAGCACCTTAGAGTCTGCTTGACATGCTTGTATCCTTTTAGTATATTGAGGATGTGTTCGGCCAGTCTGCGTGGGATGCCCGGCATGTTCGAAGGGTGCCACGCGAAAATGTCTCAATTCTCATGCAGGAAGTCTCGAAGTGCGGCATCCATTGTGGGGATCAATTGTGTCCCGATGGAAGCTGTCTTCATGGGGTCCGTTGGATGGACCTGAAATTTGACTATCTCGTCTGCGGGTTTGAATGAGGTGGACTTGGGTCACTTGTCGAGTATCACGTCGTCCCTGTCCACGGCGGCACGCAGTGTTGTTAGTTCTTCGGCTGCTAAGGCTTCGGATAATGCTTCTAGGGCTAGTGCTGCGGTTTTGTGTTCGGCGCGAAGTGCGGCGTCCGGATCACTGGCTAGAGTGATGATTCCATTGGGTCCGGGCATTTTAAGCTTCATGTACCCGTAATGGGGTATAGCTTGAAAGCTTGTAAACGCGTCCCGTCCTAAAAGGGCGTGGTATCTGCTGCTGAAAGGAGCCACTTGGAATGTAATTTCTTCGGACCTGTAATTCTCCGAGGTGCCGAATACCACATCGAGTGTGATTTTTCCCGCACACCGCGCTTCCCGACTAGGGATAATTCCCCTGAAGGTTGTGCCGCTTTGTTCAATGTGGCTTTTATCAATTTCCATCTTGTTGAGTGTTTCTTTGTAGATCAAGTTTAATTCGCTTCCACTGTCCATGAGTACTTTAGTGAGCCGAAAGCTGTCCACGATTGGGCTAAGGACCAGAGCTGCTGGTTCCCGGACAGTCTGGAATCGAGGTTCATCACTGGCATTGAAAGTTATAGCAGTGTCGTTCCACGGGTTTATTTTTGCCACATGGCAGATTTCAGCGGAGCTTTGATGAGCTCGCTTGCACCTATTGTTTGAGGCAAAAGTCTCGAAGACTGTTAGTATTGTATTGTGTTCGTTGGCGGGATATTGTTCTGCTTTATGGCTTACAAGAAGATCCTCGCCACTTTTTGCAACCTGCCGGAGTATCCAACATGCCCTAAGGCTATGAGTTGGTGTTGTGTACGGCGTATTGTGCAGTTTACATGGCCCATTGAGCCATTCTTCCAATTCGGTTCCACGCCCTGGGGTGAGCTTTGGTTTCTTGAGGATTGGATCGGCCGACTTACGAGAGTTTGCCCGTTTAGCTCGGACAAAGGTTTTGGTGAGAGCCGGACTATCCCAAAATTCTGTTTGGGTTTTCCAGGCGCTTTCCATCGCACAGTACTTCTGTACTATGGTTGCCAAGTCAGCAAAGTGTACTATGTCACGGTGACTTATAGCACTAAGGATTCCTTTGTTCGTGCAGTTTTTGCAGAAAAGTGAGACTACGTCCTCCTCACGACAGTTCTTGACCTTATTTAGCACAAGGAGGAATCTGACCCAGTAGCGATGTACTATCTCCTGGGGCTCTTGTCTGATATGGGAGAGATGGTTTAAGTCCGGGTGGGTGGGCATAGCTGAATCTGGATTCTGATCCGATCTAGCGCCCAGGGGAATGGGAGCTTCCGAGTTTGACAGCTCGGGATCCGGGGTGCTGCCCAATTTTTCCGGCATAATACCCGATTCTAAGTCCGGGACCTGGGTCATGTCTTCCCTTAAGCGGGTGTTCAGCTCAGGGAGCTCGGTGATCCGGACATAATTCGTCCTAAAATAGAGAGGTAATCCGTGTGTGGTTCCTCCACTACCGCTATCTCATGGGTGGCCGGCGGGGATTTAATGTCCCTTTGGTCGGGTTTAAGCCCGATCCGGTCATAGTCCGTAGCGACTCCCAAAGCAGTGATGCAATCCAAGAGCTCATTAAGGGAGGAGAGCTCTATCGGATCCATCTGTTCGGCGAGTTCCGAATTGATGCGAAGGTTATGCGTGATGACCCGAGAGGCCATTGTCGGCGCGACAGCCGATGGGGCAGCCATGATGAAGCCACCAAGTCGGAGAGTTTGGCCTACAGCCAGCGCTCCCCCAGAGGTAATGTTGTCCTTGACAACGAGACGAGCCATCGAGCCTTGTAGCGACGACACAGAGGAACTCTCAATGAAAGCACCAATGTTGGTGTCAAAACTGGCGGATCTCGGGTAGGGGGTCCCGATCTGTGCGTCTTAGGCTGATGGTAACAGGAAGCAAGGGACACAATGTTTACCCAGGTTCGGGCCCTCTCGATGGAGGTAAAATGCTACTGCCTGCTTGATTAATATTGATGATATGAGTAATACAAGAGTAGATCTACCACGAGATCGTAGAGGCTAAACCCTAGGAGCTAGCCTATGAGGATTATGATTGTGATTGTGATCGTGATCGGTCTTCTAAGGACCAACCTCTCCGGTTTATATAGACACCAGAGAGGGCTAGGGTTTACATGGAGTCGGTTACAAGGAAGGAAATATAATATCCGGATTGCCAAGCTTGTCTTCCACGCAAAGGAGAGTCCCACCCGGACATGGGACGGAGTCTTGAGTCTTGTATCTTCACGCTCCAATAGTCCGGACGAAGTATATAGTCCGGCTATCCGGATACCCCCTAATCCAGGACCCCCTCAACTGTAGCGATGGATGGGGTGGAGGACGGCGGTGATGAATGGGGTGGCGGAAGAAGGAGGTTGGTCTGGGGATGGTGTTCTAGCGCGGACGGTGTATGAATGGGAAAATGGAGGGAAAGGTACGGGGAGCCATGTTTTTGGGATGTGCCTGTCTGAAATATGGGAAAGTTAAAAACTTAGCCCCCATTTAAAATTTGGATGTCTCGTTGGTTGAGGATAGGACGGTAATCTCGCATCTCCCCAATATTTGCCCAGAGCGATTTTGGGCGAGGAGAGGGTGTTTTGGCACCCACGGTTAGCGCCCACGGTGTATGAACATGGCTGACAAGTAGGGCGGTCATGTCACATCTGAGTGAAGTTATGAACCTGCCCCTATTGAAAATATTTGCCTACATCAATTTCAGCCGTGTCGAGTTTGTTTTGCCGCCCATCGTGTATGAATGGGAAATGGTGGGAGAGACAGACGTCTTTTGTACGAGCTTGAATCAAATGTGTTTTTCCGCCCATGTTTGGCGTCCACCATGTCCGAATGGGCTCAGAGGCGGTCATGTCATGTCTAATTGAAGTTACTAACCTACCCCTATTGAAAGCAGTGGAAATTGGGCTGATGGATTGTCCCTGTAAGGGGTAGACAGTAATTTCCATCTCCCAAACACTGGCTTCGGGCAACTGACATGGGAGTGGACATTTTGCCACTTCTTTCAAATTTTGGGACAATAAGCATCCACGTTTACCCTGGCAACTAAATTCAAATCCATTTTGTATTCCTATACAAATCTTTATAGATCATTCTATGTGTTTTTATATATCTTCAGAAGCACGACAACGATGTATTCCACTGCCATATATGAATATGATTTACAAATGCCGATACTCGAATTCAGAAGCTAGAATCCAATTTAAGGTGAATTCGAATATTTGAAACCACTGTATGTCCAACTCAAGTGTCACACGCAGCATAATGTGTACTCCCATTTAGATATATACACAGCGATGTCTCAAGATTCAAAATACCGAGTCAATCAACCAATAATGTACAAAAATAACAGACATATAAACACTTATAGAGTATATGGATCAATAATATCAACTAACATACATAAGCCAGGTCGCTGTACATTTTTTGCTAGAAGAGCATCCTTTTTCTAGCGAAGCTAGTACAACATCTTGGCCCTTTCAGATGCATGCCACTTAAGGACCATTTATACTACTATTATTGCTGAATGCACATTCAGACCAATTGGCATATTTGTACGTCTGGCACAACAATCAAAATGAAATGTCTTAGAGTCTTATCAATTAATGCAGACTTGTGCTCAAAAAAAATTACAACCCAAAATACAAAAAACAATTATCACATGATCTCTAAAACAAATGGTTTGATCGATTACATGAACAAACAACACAGAGGTGATTGAACGATGGAAAGAACATTTCACCTATGATTTACCAAGTGGGATTTTAATTTCCTTTTTTCCTTCAGGACCTTAACAATGTGGTCAGTCTCATCTTGCTTCGTTTAGAAATCCACAAAATATTTAATGGTTGTCTTGAGTACTGCTTGTGATTGTACTGTTTGCTTCCTCAACATGTCAACTTCGTCTCTAAGTGCAGAAGCAAATCTCTTTCTACCAATAGTTTAGCCTCTAGAGCATCATCAGTTGGAAATTCATGATGCACGATTGGGCCGGGGCCTCTACTGTGCGATGATACAACGTCCATGGGGACCTCGCTCTTTGATCTTGGGCTAACCTGTTTTGCCATTAAAGTTCCGATTGGATTCCGAAAAGTTGAAGTTAGCAAAACATCTCAATTGGGAGTTATAACAGCAAACTAGTTAAACAAACAAGGAATTAAAGAGATTCAATTGGATGCTGAAAAGTAGTTATTAACATCATTGTAACCGGTTGCAGCAGCAAAGCAGTTAAACAAACAAGTTTTGCAAAAGGTACCTGTTGTGGCATTGGAGTTTCTCTTGGATCTGGAAAAGTTGAATAGCCAGTAATGTGACTAGAGCAACCGGTTGCAGCAGCAAAGCAGTTAAATAAACAAGTTTTACAAAAGGAACCTGTTGTGGCATTGGATTTTCTCTTGGATCCTGAAAAATTGAGTAGTCAGTAACTTGATTAGAGCAACAAGTTACAGCAGCAAACCTATTACACAAATATATTTTTGAAAATATACCTGCTGTGCAGTTGGACTTCCAATTGGATCCTGAAAACTTGAAGTTGGTAAGATGATTACAACAACAAGCTACAACAGCAAACCAGGTAAACAAAGAAGTTTCTGAAAACATACCTGTTGTGCCAACGGAGTTTCATTTGGATCCTGCAAACTTGAATGTTAGCAATCATAAATAAAGTGTTGCAAGAGCCATAAGAAACTAACATCAAACTAGTAAAACTAACCAGTTTTGGCAGCATATTTAGTTACACATGAACTAGTAAAACTAACAAGTTCTTGGCAATGTATTAAAGTAACAAATCGGTATCGTTTACCAGTAACACAGACATCTGTAAATTTCTTTGATGTAAGCAAAATGATTCGAACACACACACACACACACAGATATATATATATATATATATATATATATATATATATATATATATATATATATATATATATATATATATAAGTTAAAAAGACGGTGTCCCTCATATAAACCAGACAATTGTCTATCTATGAATATGCAAACATTACTAGTGCTACAAGTGATAACAGCAAACCATTTAAACAAATAGGGCGTCAGAACGTAAATTACACGTGAATTCTGCTGCACCCTAGGAGTACATATGACCAGCTATCTATTGGAAATATGCCCTAGAGGCAATAATAAAATGGTTATTATTATATTTACTTGTTCATGATAATTGTCCATTGTTCATGCTATAATTGTATTGACAGGAAACCGTAATACATGTGTGAATACATAGACCACAACCTGTCCCTAGTGAGCCTCTAGTTGACTAGCTTGTTGATCAACAGATGGTCATGGTTTCCTGACTATGGACATTGATCAACAGATGGTCATGGTTTCCTGACCATGGACATTGGATGTCATTGATAACGGGATCACATCATTAGGAGAATGATGTGATGGGCAAGACCCAATCCTAAGCATAGCACAAGATCGTGTAGTTTGTTTGCTAAAGCTTTTCTAATGTCAAGTATCATTTCCTTAGACCATGAGATTGTGTAACTCCCGGATACCGTAGGAATTCTTTGGGTGTACCAAACGTCACAACGTAACTGGGTGGCTATAAAGGTGCACTACAGGTATCTTCGAAAGTGTCTGTTGGGTTGACACGAATTGAGACTGGGATTTGTCACTCCGTATGACAGAGAGGTATCTCTGGGCCCTCTCGGTAATGTATCATCATTATGAGCTCAATGTGACTAAGTAGTTGGTCACGGGATCATGCATTACAGAATGAGTAAAGTGACTTGCCGGTAACGAGATTGAACGAGGTATTAGGATACCGACGATCGAATCACGGGAAAAGTAACGTACTGATTGACAAAGGGAATTGTATACGGGATTGCTTGAATCCTTGACATCGTGGTTCATCCGATGAGATCATCGTGGAACATGTGGGAGCCAACATGGGTATCCAGATCCCGCTGTTGGTTATTGTCCGGAGAGCTGTCTCGGTCATGTCTGCATGATTCCCGAACCCGTAGGGTCTACACACTTAAGGTTCGGTGATGCTAGAGTTGTTATGGGAAATAGTATGTGGTGACCGAATGTTGTTCGGAGTCCCGTATGAGATCCTGGACGTCACGAGGAGTTCCGGAATGGTCCAGAGGTGAATATTTATATATGGGAAGTCATCATACGGTCATCGGAAGTATTCGAGGGTTTGCTGGTATTGTACCGGGACCACCGAAGCGGTTCCGGGGTCCACTGGGAGGGTGCACCTGGCCCGGAGGGCCCTATGGGCTGTATGTGGAAGGAAACCAGCCCCTAAGTGGGCTGGGCGCCATCCCCCCTAGGGCCCATGCGCCTAGGGCTTGGGGGAAACCCTAAGGGGGGCGCCCCCCCTTAGCTTGGGGGGGGGGGGGGTAAGCCCCCTCCCCTTGGCTGCCGCCCCCCTCTAGATCTCATCTAGAGGGGCCGGCCCCCTTCCCCCATCACCCTATAAATAGAGGGGAGGAGGGAGGGCAGCAACACCTCATCTAAGGCACAACCCTCCCCCTCTCCAACACCCCCTCCTCCTCCGTTTGAGCTTGGCGAAGCCCTGCCGGAGAACCGCTGCTCCTCCACCACCACATCGTCGTGCTGCCGGAGTTCTTCCCCAACTTCTCCTTTCCCCTTGCTGGATCAAGAAGGAGGAGACATCCCCGTGCTGCACGTGTGTTGAACGCGGAGGCGCCGTTGTTCGGCGCTTAGATCGGAATCAACCGCGATCTGAATCACTGCGAGTACGACTCCTTCATCCGCGTTCTTGCAACGCTTCCGTTTCATGATCTTCAAGGGTATGAAGATGCACTCCCCTCTCTCTCTCGTTTCTAGTATCTCCATAGATTGATCTTGGTGATGCATAGAAATTTTTTAATTTCTGCAACGATCCCCAACAGTGGTATCAGAGCTAGGTCTATGCGTAGTTTCTATGCACGAGTAGAACACAAGTTGTTGTGTGCATCGATTTTGTCAATTTACTTGCTGTTACTAGTCTTATCTTGATTCGGCGGCATCGTGGGATGAAGCGGCCCGGACCGACCTTACACGTACGGTTACGTGAGACAGGTTCCACCGACTGACATGCACTAGTTGCATAAGGTGGCTAGCGGGAGTCTGTCTCTCCCACTTTAGTCGGATCGGATTCGACGAAAAGGTTCCTTATGAAGGGTAAATAGCAATTGGCATATCATGTTGTGGTTTTGGCGTAGGTAAGAAACGTTCTTGCTAGCAGCCACGTAAAAACTTGCAACAACAATTAGAGGACGTCTAACTTGTTCCTGCAGCATTAGCCGTGTGATGTGATAAGGCCAAAAGGATGTGATGAATGATATATGTGATGTATGAGATTGATCATGTTCTTGTAATAGGAATCATGACTTGCATGTCGATGAGTATGACAACCGGCAGGAGCCATAGGAGTTGTCTTAATTTATTGTATGACCTGCGTGTCAATGAAAACGCCATGTAGTTACTTTACTTTATTGCTAATCATTAGCCATAGTAGTAGAAGTAACAGTTGGCGAGACAATTTCGTGAAGACACGATGATGGAGATCATGATGATGGAGATCGTGGTGTCATGCCGGTGACGATGATGATCATGGCGCCCCGAAGATGGAGATCAAAAGGAGCAAAATGATATTGGCCATATCATGTCACTATTTGATTGCATGTGATGTTTATCATGTTTTACATCTTATTTTCTTAGAATGACGGTAGCATAAATAAGATGATCCCTCATAAAATTTCAAGAAAGTGTTCCCCCTAACTGTGCACTGTTGCGAAGGTTTGTTGTTTCAAAGCACCACGTGATGATCGGGTGTGATAGATCCTAACATTCGCATACAACGGGTGTAAGCCAGATTTACACATGCAAAACACTTAAGTTGACTTGACGAGCCTAGCATGTACAGACATGGCCTCGGAACACAAGAGACCGAAAGGTCGAACATGAGTCGTATAGTAGATACGATCAACATGAAGATGTTCACCGATTATGACTAGTTCGTCTCACGTGATGATCGGACACGGCCTAGTTGACTCGGATCATGTATCACTTAGATGACTAGAGGGATGTCTATCTAATTGAGTTCATTATATAATTTGATTAGATGAACTTAATTATCAGGAACTTAGTCTAAAATCTTTGCAATATGTCTCGTAGATCAAATGGCCCACGCTAATGTTCCCCCAACTTCAACGCGTTCCTAGAGAAAACCAAGTTGAAAGACGATGGTAGGAACTATACGGACTGGGTCCGGAACTTGAGGATCATCCTCATTAGCTGCCAAGAAAGCATATGTCCTAGAAGCACCGCTAGGTGAAGCACCTGTTTTCCCAGCAACTCAAGACGTTATGAACGCCTGACAATCGCGTAGTGATGATTACTCCTTGGTTCAGTGAGGCATGCTTTACAGCTTAGAATCGAGGCTCCAAAAGTGTTTTGAGCAGCACGGAGCATATGAGATGTTCCAAGAGCTAAAATGGTTTTCCAAGCTCATGCCCGAGTCGAGAGATATGAAGTCTCCGACAAGTTCTACAGTTGTAAGATGGAGGATAATAGTTCTGTCAGCGAGCACATACTCAAATGTCTGGGTTGCACAACCGCTTGTCTCAGCTGGGAGTTAATCTCCCAGATGACGTGGTCATTGACAGAATCCTTCAGTCGCTTCCACCTAGCTACAAGAGTTTTGTGATGAATTTCATATGCAGGGGATGGTGAAAACCATTCCTGAGGTATTTTCAATGCTGAAATCAGCGGAGGTGGAGATCAAAAAGGAACATCAAGTGTTGATGGTCAATAAAACCACTAGTTTCAAGAAAGGCAAGGGTCAAAAGAACTTCAAGAAGGACGGCAAGGGAGTTGCCGTGCCCGGTAAGCCAGTTGCCGGGAAGAAGCCAAAGCATGGACCCAAACCTGAAACTGAGTGCTTTTATTGCAAGGGAAACAGTCACTGGAAGCAGAACTGCCCCATGTACTTAGCGGACAAGAAGGCCGGCAACACCAAAGGTATATGTGATATACATGTTATTGATGTGTACCTTACCAGTACTCGTAGTAGCTCTTGGGTATTTGATACCTGTGTGGTTTCTCATATTTGTAACTCAAAACAGGAGCTGCGGAATAAGCGGAGACTGGCGAAGGACAAGGTGATGATGCACGTCGGGAATGGTTCCAAGGTCGATGTGATCACCGTTGGCACACTACCTCTACATTTACCTATGGGATTAGTTTTAAACCTCAATAATTGTTATTTAGTGCCAGCTTTGAGCATGAACATTGTATCTAGATCTCGTTTAATGCGAGATGGCTACTCATTTAAATCCGAGAATAATGGTTGTTCTATTTATATGAGAGATATGTTTTATGGTCATGCCCCGATGGTCAATGGTTTATTCTTAATTAATCTCGAACGTGATGTTACACATATTCATAGTATGAATACCAAGAGATGTAAGGTTGATAATGATAGTCCCACATACTTGTGGCACTTCCGCCTTGGTTACATTGGTGTCAAACGCATGAAGAAGCTCCATGCAGATGGACTTTTGGAGTCTCTTGATTATGAATCATTTGACACATGCGAACCATGCCTCATGGGCAAGATGACCAAGACTCTGTTCTCCGAAACAATGGAGCGAGCAACCAACTTATTGGAAATCATACATACTGATGTGTGCGGTCCAATGATCGTTGAGGCTCGCAGTGGCTATCATTATGTTCTCACCCTCAGAGATGACTTAAGTTGATATGGGTATATCTACTTAGTCAAACACAAGTCTGAGACCTTTGAAAAGTTCAAGGAATTTCAGAGTGAGGTGGAGAATCAACATGACAGAAAAATAAAGTTCTTACGATCAGATCGTGGGGGAGAATATTTGAGTCATGAATTTGGTACGCACTTAAGGAAATGTGGAATTGTTTCACACTCACGCTGCCTGGAACACCTCAGCGTAATGGTGTGTTCGAACGTCGTAATCGCACTCTATTGGATATGGTGCGATCTATGATGTCTCTTACCGATTTGCCACTATCATTTTGGGGATATGCTTTAGAGACAACCACATTCACTTTAAATAGGGCACCGTCTAAATCCATTGAGATGACACCGTATGAATTATGGTTTGGGAAGAAACCTAAGCTGTCGTTTCTAAAAGTTTGGGGATGCGATGCTTATGCCAAGAAACTTCAACTTGAAAAGCTCGAACCCAAGTCGGAAAAATGCGTCTTCATAGGATACCCTAAGGAAACCATTGGGTATACCTTCTACCTCAGAACCGAAGGCAAGATCTTTGTTGCCAAGAACTGGTCCTTTCTGGAGAAAGAGTTTCTCTCGAAAGAAGTAAGTGGGAGGAAAGTAAAACTTGATGAAGTACTGCCTCTTGAACCGGAAAGTAGCGCAGCTTTGGAAGATGTTTCTGTGGTGCCTGCACCGGCTAGAGAGGAAGTTAATGATGATGATCAAGGTACTTCGGATCAAGTTGCTACTGAACTTCATAGGTCCACAAGGACACGTTCCACACCGGAATGGTATGGCAACCCTGTCTTGAAAATCATGTTGTTAGACAACAGTGAACCTTCGAACTATGAAGAAGCAATGGCAGGCCCAGATTCCAACAAATGGCTTGAAGCCATGCAATCCGAGATACGATCCATGTATGAAAACAAAGTATGGAATTTGACAGACTTGCCGGATGATCGGCGAGCAATAGAAAATAAATGGATCTTTAAGAAGAAGATGGACGCGGATGGTAATGTTACCATCTATAAAGCTCGGCTTGTTGCTAAAGGTTATCGACAAGTTCAAGGGATTGACTACGATGAGACTTTCTCACCCGTAGCAAAGCTGAAGTCCGTCCGAATCATGTTAGCAATTGCTGCATTATATGATTATGAAATATGGCAAATGGACGTCAAAACGGCATTCCTTAATGGTTTCCTTAAGGAAGAATTGTATATGATGCAGCCGGAAGGTTTTGTTGATCCTAAGAATGCTAACAAGGTATGCAAGCTCCAACGCTCCATCTATGGGCTGGTGCAAGCATCTCGGAGTTGGAACATTCACTTTGATGAAATGATCAAAGCATTTGGGTTTATGCAGACATATGGAGAAGCCTGCGTTTACAAGAAAGTGAGTGGGAGCTCTGTAGCATTTCTCATATTATATGTGGATGACATACTATTGACGGGAAATGATATAGAACTTTTGGAAAGCATAAAGTCCTACTTGAATAAGTGTTTTTCAATGAAGGACCTTGGAGAAGCTGCTTACATATTAGGCATCAAGATCTATAGAGATAGATCGAGACGCCTCATAGGTCTTTCACAAAGCACATACCTTGATAAGATATTGAAGAAGTTCAATATGGATCAGTCCAAGAAGGGGTTCTTGACTATATTGCAAGGTGTGAAATTGAGCTCGGCTCAAAGCCCGACCACGACAGAAGATAGAGAAAAGATGAGTGTCATCCCCTATGCCTCAGCCATAGGGTCTATTATGTATGCCATGCTGTGTACCAGACCTGATGTAAACCTTGCCATAAGTTTGGTAGGGAGGTACCAAAGTAATCCCAGCATGGAACACTGGAAAACGGTCAAGAATATCCTGAAGTACCTGAAAAGGACTAAGGATATGTTTCTCGTTTATGGAGGTGAAGAAGAGCTCGTCGTAAAGGGTTACGTCGATGCTAGCTTCGACACAGATCTGGATGACTCCAAGTCACAAACCGGATACGTGTATATTTGAATGGTGGGGCAGTAAGCTGGTGCAGTTGCAAGCAAAGCATCGTGGCGGGATCTACATGTGAAGTAGAGTACATGGCAGCCTCGGAGGCAGCGCATGAAGCAATCTGGATGAACGAGTTCATTACCGACCTAGGAGTTATTCCCAACACGTCGGGCCCGATGACTCTCTTCTGTGACAACACTGGAGCTATTGCCCTTGCCAAGGAGCCCAGGTTTCACAAGAAGACCAAGCACATCAAGTGTCGCTTCAACTCCATTCGTGAAAATGTTCAAGATGGAGACATAGATATTTGTAAAGTGCATACGGATCTGAATGTCGCAGATCCGTTGACTAAACCTCTTCCACGAGCAAAACATGATCAACACCAGAGCTCTATGGGTGTTCGGTTCATCACAATGTAACTAGATTATTGACTCTAGTGCAAGTGGGAGACTATTGGAAATATGCCCTAGACGCAACAATAAAATGTTTATTATTATATTTCCTTGTTCATGATAATTGTCTATTGTTCATGCTATAATTGTATTGACCGGAAAATGTAATACATGTGTGAATACATAGACCACAACATGTCCCTAGTGAGCCTCTAGTTGACTAGCTTGTTGATCAACAGATGGTCATGGTTTCCTGACTATGGACATTGGATGTCATTGATAACGGGATCACATCATTAGGAGAATGATGTGATGGACAAGACCCAATCCTAAGCATAGCACAAGATCGTGTAGTTCGTTCGCTAAAGCTTTTCTAATGTCAAGTATCATTTCCTTAGACCATGAGATTGTGTAACTCCCGGATACCGTAGGAATGCTTTGGGCGTACCAAACGTCACAACGTAACTGGGTGGCTATAAAGGTGCACTATTGGTATCTCCAAAAGTGTCTGTTGGATTGACACGAATTGAGAGAGATTTGTCACTCCGTATGATGGAGAGGTATCTCTGGGCCCTCTCGATAATGTATCATTATAATGAGCTCAATGTGACTAAGTAGTTGGTCACGGGATCATGCATTACGGAACGAGTAAAGTGACTTGCCGGTAACAAGATTGAACGAGGTATTGGGATACCGACGATCGAATCTCGGGCAAGTAACGTACCGGTTGACAAAGGGAATTGTATACGGAATTGCTTGAATCTTCGACATCGTGGTTCATCCGATGAGATCATCGTGGAACATGTGGGAGCCAACATGGGTATCCAGATCCCATTGTTGGTTATTGGCAAGAGAGCTGTCTCGGTCATGTCTGCATGATTCCCGAACCCGTAGGGTCTACACACTTAAGGTTCGGTGACGCTACAGTTGTTATAGGAAATAGTATGTGGTTACCGAATGTTGTTCGGAGTCCCGGATGAGATCCCGGACGTCACAAGGAGTTCCGGAATGGTCCGGAGGTGAAGATTTATATATGGGAAGTCATCATACGGTCACCGGAAGTATTCGGGGGTTTGCCGGTATTGTACTGGGACCACCGAAGGGGTTCTGGGGTCCACCGGGAGGGTCCACCTGCCCTGGAGGGCCCTATGGGCTGTATGTGTAAGGGAACCAGCCCCTAAGTGGGTTGGGAGCCATCCCCCCTTGGCTTCGGGGGGCAAGCCCCCTCCCCTTGGCTGTCGCCCCCCTCTAGATCTCATCTAGAGGGGCCGGCCCCCTTCCCCCTTCACCCTATAAATAGATGGGAGGAGGGACGATAGCAGCACCTCATCCAAGGCGCAGCCCTCCCCCTCTCCAACACCCCCCTCCTCCGTTTGAGCTTGGCGAAGCCCTGCCGGAGAACCGCTGCTCCTCCACCACCACGCCATCGTGCTGCCGGAGTTCTTCCACAACTTCTCCTTTCCCCTTGCTGGGTCAAGAAGGAGGAGACGTCCCCGTGCTGCTCGTGTGTTGAACACAGAGGCTCCGTTGTTCGGCACTTAGATCAGAATCAACCGTGATCTGAATCACTGCGAGTACGACTCCTTCATCCGCGTTCTTGCAATGCTTCCGTTTCGCGATCTTCAAGGGTATGAAGATGCACTCCCCTCTCTCTCTCTTGTTGCTAGTCTCTCCATAGATTGATCTTGGTGATGTGTAGAAATTTTTTAATTTCTGCAACGATCCCCAACACTATCTACATGCTTAAGTAGCTATTTAAGTTCAGGCAAACAGGTAATTCTTAACAGTAAGTATCAAACACATAAATAGGCGTTGTCTATAATAGGATTAACAGGCTATGGCATTATGTAATCAGTAGCAAACTAATTTAAGCCAAGCAACATAATTGAACAATTTTGCAGTAAGTGGCTAACTAATATTCTGAGAAGCAGGTAACTAAACTTATGCTAGCTCTTTGTACAGGCACACTACAGCCTCCTTTTCGCTTACAAGGTTCTACGAAGGAGTCCATGGCATCAATGGCTTGGATACGCAGTCCCAATACTTGTTTCTTCCCACTACATTGGTAAGTCGAATGGTTAATCTGATAAGATGGTGTGGCCTTGATATGTTATATGAGGACGGGTTGTCAGACTAGTTGTAGCTGCACATATGACGCTGGCTTTTACTATATATATTTCATGCGATTACATTTGGCATATCGAGATCTAAGCAATCTACTATAGGATGAAAAGACTGGCATCCTTCATGTTATTGGCGAACTCAGTTCATAGAAACAAGCAATTCAACCATTTTGTGGGTAAATCAAAAGCGCCACTAGAATATTTTTCACTTACCCAATCATACACGCAAAAGGGACGACGCCACCGTAGGGGCTGGTATGGGCGGCCGCCTCGGGTGGCTGAAAAGTGTGCACCTAGTTTGAGTCATCCAGGTTTTCCCAGGCTATTTTTGTTTGTCCCAACGCACGAGCAGGCGATGTAAAAAATGAAGAAAACATTTCAATTTGGATGGGCCAATAACATAAGTGCAAGTCAGGCCCTATAGTAGGCTCGCGGCCCAAATGAGCGCCTCCCATATCGATCGACAATAGGAAAAATCCCAATTTGTTCGCTCCAACTTCCAGTCTGGTTCGCTCCTAACCTAGCTGCCGCTGGACAGACCGACACAACATTTCCTTGCGCCCACATTGGACGCCGGCCGACGGGCTTCAAGCGAATGGAAGGACAAGAAGATGAAGATCAAACCCCAGGTGTAGCCTTCGTGGGAGGTTGCGGCGGCAGCACAGGCATGGCATCGAGCTTGCGCAAACGGTCAGTCGCAGCTTGCAAGAGCAGCATGCGCAACGAGCAGGTACATCACATCCCTAATCATATCTAATTCAACTGTTCAATTTCTGGCCAATAGTTAAACTTGACGGTGTTATAAAATTGCTTGTATGCAGGGAATCTATGAGAAAATGAAACCAATTTCTGCTTATTTTATAACTCCCCCAATCAATACTGAACTGATTGAACCTGATGTATCTAATCAAGTTTGCGGTACAAACAGATCATGTTGTTCTTGAGCCTGAAGTGTCTAATGAACAGACTGCTAATGAAGGATTTGATGCAAACATTTACATGCTCCTGGTGATGAACATATAGTGTCTAATGAGGGATCCAATGGAAGCATTTTGCAAGCTCCCATTGAAGGATTTAGTGTCTAATGATGATCTGGTAAGTTGACAGAGACATAGAGATTTGCAGGCATTGATGACAAGCAAATTATAGTACATTTTCATGGCTTGAGGAAACATCGAGGCCATCTACCAGAAAGTCCCCGTGTCATGACAATGTAGCATAAATACTTTTCTAATCTATTGTTTGAAACTATTGGCATATTGTGCGGGATAGATATATTGATATGCAGTTTGCGCACTGGTTATAGGTGCAATTACACTTCGATATTTTCAGCCAGAGAACGAATAATTCAAGCAAGTACAGACAATGTTAGTAGTCCTTGTACACCATGTTGCTTTTTGTGTGTTTTGGTGCTTACATCATTTAGTGTTTTATAATCTGGAACTACTTTGGATCATAAGCTGGTTTTCAAAGTGCATGTAGCTTCACATTCCTCAAGTTATGTTGTTTTCCGGAGTGCAAGTGCCTTCGTATTTTTTAAGTTAAATTTGTGCCCCTGGTAACTTGAATTCGTGGATCCGCCACTGCACACAAATCATACATGCATGTACGAATTAAATGAAATGCAGGGACTTATGCTAGCTCATTGTACAGGCTCACTGCAGCTCTGCTTGCGCTTGGAATGTTCCATGTACACGTCCATGTTACCACTTGCTTGGATGTGCAGGCCTTGTGCTCCTTGCATTCCCCTCTACAATTTTGACATGGTGAATGGTTGATCAAATAATAGGAATCGACCTTGTTGTTGTACCGGAGGACATGTACTTACAAGGTTATACCGGTGTGCAAGATGTGTACCAGATCCCGTAGCGCCGTCATGCTTCGCTAAAAAATGGTTTTGCTTGTTTCAGATGATATCTCCAGAAGAAATAAGAGTTAAATCAGAGTTGCATAGGCGTGTAAGCTAAGAGAGCAGTGAAAGGATATCCAAACATCGTCGGAACAGTGCACAAGGGCCGACGTTTGGGCATGCTCGCCTAGCTAATGTGTGGGTCACTTCAGAGCCGTTGAGGGTGATGCGATGGCGTTGGTTGGCCGCACATGGATGCAGACCTTGAGTGGCAGAGGAGCACTACGATGCGGTGGATGAGACCGTTGGTGAAGCCCCAACGGCCTCGGGGAGCGGAGGTGCGACGATGTGCTTGGTGAAGTAGCCCCGGTGAGGTGGGAGATGGCATCGGTGAAGCGCACCTGATGTGGTGGAAGTCGGTGTATGTGAGGCACGTCGGTTGCGGCGGCCGACATTGTCGGTGGACCACCCAGTGTGGTGGATGAGGGCGTAGATGAGGTAGCTCCTGCATGATGGTGAAGAGCGACCTCATCTTTGTCGTCGCCATCCGGCACAGAGGTGGGGAAAGAGATGAGATGAGGGGCGATTTGAACTTTGCTTGGGTTGGCGGCGAATTAGGGATTTGAGCGCTCTGGGTGTGGAAGGGGACGGTGGAGAAGGGAGATTTTTCAAGGCTGGAATTGGGGCCGTTAAATATTTCAATCCAAAATGTGGAAGCGCGAACTTATTTTGTCGTCGTCCTTTTGGGGGGGTGGCTGGGCGCTAGCGTCCATAAGACACACACGACCACCACGACATGACCCTGGTCTGCCTACATTTAAGAATGCAAATGAATCTTCTTCCATTTGAGAATGAATATGTATGTATTACCATGCTCGTGTTTTCCTTGCAAATAATTAGTCATTCGAAACAAGACACTATAAATTAATTAGTGAGGAGTTATTTGAATTAGAGTGTGTGCCACATAGCGATCTCCAATTCTAACGTGGATTTCACATTTCACGATATCCATGCTACTACTTTTTTAACACAAATTCATATGTATATGATGAACACCATGGTAATGAGAAAACTTTGGATGGATTCAAACATATGACCTACAAAATAGCACAACAATCGAGTCAATGTCAACTTCCAAACCTAGTATGCCACGAATTTGAAATAATTACGGAAGCCATATGCATGGTCCTAAATTCAAATCTTACAATGTACACTAAATTGAAACATCGATATTAAGTCTCATACTATCTACATTCAAATGTTGTTTTTAGCCCCACCCCCCGACACACACACTACATACTTCCTGTATCTATCAACCTTCCTCTCCTAACCACCTTAGGAAGGTATCGGTTTCCGACACATGTTCATTGTTTCTCTACATGTTTCAATCTCTAACTCTCTCAACTACACAACCCCCCTTTTCCACTCTGTTACCAAATGTATCTACCTCACACACCCACCATTGCACTCCATGCCGAGCTCTCTCTCTCTCTCCCTCCCACCCTCTTTTGCTAGATAAATGCATTGCCTATGTAGACGCCCCCTCTCATGCGCACGCACGCATGTTGTCTATCTAAGTCACTTTCTCGAGACTGTCTCACTCTTTCTTCCGCATGTCAGGACACACTCGCTCAATCTCGCTCTCTTTATATAAGTCTCGATTAACCTCACTTTCTTTCACATACAATTGATATATCTCCCTATTCTGGCCTTGATCGACACACTCTATACTCTGTCATGCAGATTGTCTATCTAGGTCAGTCCATCCAATCCGCTCCCACTCTTTCGACCTCGTGGCAGGTCATGCTCGCTCTCTCTCTCTCTCTCTCTCTCTCTCTCTCTCTTTGTATGTCTCGATTGACCTTGCTCTTTCTCAGACACAAATGATATATCTCCATGTTTGAGCCCAATTCGACATATTCATATTGTATACTCTCTCGCGCACATTGTCTATCTAGGTCACTCCCTCCAACCCGTCTCACTCTTTCGATCGCACGACGACCCACACTTGCTCAATCTCTCTCCCTTTATATATGTAATCGATTGACCTTGCTTCCTCCCACACACAAAATATATCTACATGTCTGTGACTAGATCATCTCTCAAGCTCTATCTTACAGCCGTCACCCAATATCTCTCCAGAGCATATATATCTTTTCAACAAATGCCGGACCACACTCACTTTGTCTCTCTATCTATCTGTGTCTCGGTTGACCTCGCTTTCTCACGCCGTATCTTCCACACATTGAAGCTACCTCTCCATCCCTCATAGAGCCGGAGCTATTTACATTGTGAGGGGGACTCCAAAATTGGATGAATTTGTGAAGGCATTTATTCCAGTGGGTTTAGATTATATTTTCGTAGCATTCGGCGCACAACTACTCCAAACTCCGCTGCAACCCCCGCACCTCCCCCAATTGATTTCCCTCTAGCTCGGTCATCGCGCTCTCGCACGTCCTTTCTCACCTTCAACGTCGCACCATGGTATTTTTTTTGCAAAAAACTCTGTTGTTCTCTTTAATTATTACAAATAAGCTACAAAACTACACACCGATAATCCACTTGTAATGGAACAAATTTTGACCTACAAATTGAAGTGCTACAAACTACACACCGAGGGGCCCACCTGTCATGGAACAAATTTGGACCCATATATAAATTAAAAAGTATAAAGGACGAGGATCGAACATGCGACCAAGGCCTTCAAGCCGCACGTCAATAGGCAACATAGTACAACGACTTTTGTTGTACCCCTCTTTGTTGATATAATGTTTTTATATTACCACAGACTATTTAATGGATAACATGTTTTAATATTATTTTAGTACATTAGTGGGACCGGATCGTTAGCATGTACTATTCGCCTTCACTTACTGGTGGGTTTGATATCCGCTCTCTCTCTCCTACCCTTCTACGTTTAGACGCATGGGCAAACACGAAGAACTCGCGGGCGATGCTGCCGTTGACCATATCTGGATGCATTCACAAGTTACGGCACCAGTTTCACGTACTAGTAATAGTAGTCAATGTGTACATGCAATGCACGTTAATTTGGAAGTATATTAAGTGCATGTGGATATTAAGTAGGATATTATTTGCATGTTATTATGTGATTAGCACTATTTTTGGCATGAAATTAACTGCACGCTAAACTTGTTGAGTGCTCGACATTGAAGCAGTCAAGGCCATTGGATTGACATGATTTGATGGCCAAGATTAATTGGATCTGCCCCTTTGGTATAGATGGTATAGATATAGATTATATATGTAACAAGTTTAGGAAAAAAGTGACCATGACAGACAAGTTATCTAATACTGTACTATTTATCTACTACTCTATAATAACTAGTATAATGCCCGTGCGTTGCCACGGGCTTTTTAGTTTGTTCTAATCCAATTGCACCTATGAATACATTGCATATTTGTCTCTCGTTTCCCACTTTGTCTATCACCCTCCATCTCTCTCTCTAACCTTCTCTTTCTCACTCTTGCTTCCTCTTTCTTTCTAGCCCTCTCTATCTCTCCACGACACAATCCCCTAATGACGAAAAAGCCCTCCCCCACTTTATATTATAAAGCAACCATCACCTCATACATTCGAGAAGACCGATACACACACCCAAAGCAAGATAGAAAGGTGCCGACAAACCATCCCAACGACTACCAAGCATACTACGAATGAGCACAGAAGAACCGCTTCTAGCCGACGGACCACCACATGGGTGATCCACCGAGGAGAAGTGAGATGGCCAACGCCGGAGCAGTGACTCCAAAACGGCGCCTCCAAGAAGGGCAGGACCAGGATAGCCGCCACCGTCTGATCCCATGGATCAAGTTTTCACCCAGAGCAACACGAAGGGAGTGAGAGTACCGCGGCAGAGCCTGCAAAAAGGAAACAACGTATGCGGATGCCGCCGCCGACGGCTAGTACAAAGATTGGGCAAGTGATGTACCTTGGTGCTCTGAGCCCCTCCTTCGCACCCCCGCTCCGCCAACCACTCGCCCAAGCGGCCATGTTTGCTCGCCCGCACCCAAGCCACGCAAATGCGCCCAATCAACGCGCCTCCCATCGCCAGGGCCGTGGCTCTGCACCCAGACCACCCTGAGAACATCAATTTGGGTGGCCTCAAATAGCTCCGCCAACTCCAACCACCGTTGGAACCGACAACGCCCGTCCCACCTGAAGCATTGCCAGAAAGCACCAGGCTGGGGAAAGAGGAAGGGGGAGGAGTGACACACGGCCACAACTGGCACCCCCTATACCGGCGACATGCGACTCAACAACGGCGGAGCCCCCGTCCCTCCTACGACCTCCCCCCCCCCCCCCCGCCCTGTCGAAGCACCCCTACTTCGCCCCACCACGGCTACTGGTGCAGACTGGTGAGAGGCCACAACAACCGCATGTTTGCCGAAGAGGAGGGTAGATCCACCGCCAAGGATGGGCCCAAGAGAAGCCCACCAGCGCCGCACGCCGTCGTCCAGAAGTCGGGGAGGAAGGCCCGACCGGACTCCAGGACACGCACGCACCCCCACCACCTTAGCCACGCCACCAGCACTGCCCACGGATCCACGGCAACGTCGGCCGCCACGGCCCCTGCTAGCCTCGGCCCTCGCCGTCGGACGGGCCGCCGGTGCCAGATCGGACCGGGACTGCCCTTCATGATTCGCCCGAAGGACGAAGCCCCGCCTCCACCGCACAGCCACTGCGGCACCGACGAGTGCCCATGCTACCAGCGTCACAACCTACAACCCAGCTGCCACGCCCTGCACACAGCGCCGCACCCCCATTGGACCCGCCGCACCCTGCGCCACCAGAGACAAACGGGGAGGAGAAAGCCCCGCCGCCATCCAGCCTAACCAGGCTTCGCGCGGTGGCCTGCGTGGGCGACAGCGAGGAGGGCGAAGATGGGCAGAGGCGAGCAACAACTTTTGGGAGCCAATCCTAACTTATCACAATGAGTATGTCTAGGTCACAGTTCACTGAAATTTAACCAAGTATTAGTTAAGTGACCTAACATACAGGAGAGAGAGAAAAAACTGTTTTTTTTCATGGATCTTAATAGTAGATCTCATGGATATAGTATCGACTGGGAGTCTTAATTCTGAGATTGGGCAAGACTGTATCACAATCCCCTAATTACTAATGTGAAAGAAAAACAAAAAATCGGCACGCAATCCTGTAATGCTGTCGATTTGATTTGATTGAAGCATGGAACCCAAAGAGAAGTGCGCTAGAGAGAGGAAAGAAATAGAGCAACCAATTACCGGCGACATTACAGTAGAAGAAAACGGAGACATAAGCGACGAGCGGTATAGAGATGCTTGTGCAGCTTATACACATAGGCACACAACACATACGTACCTAGAAGGATATTGTGATCCGCTGCGGCACGCCAAGCCAAGACACACATGCTGACTTGCATTGCTCTCTCTTTTTAATAGGAACACATATGCAATTTGATTACAGTTACGAATTTTAAAGCTGGTTCCTCAATTGTAGCAGAACAAAAATAAATTTCTTGCTATCTTAGGTGAATGCCCGTGCGTTGCCACGGCACAACAAAGATGTAGATATTGATCGGTAACCAAAGGGTTCTTAATTCTAGTTTGCAGACATCAACCACATTAGATGTACATGTTTCATATAAATTTTCTTTATTAAATGTCCAACAAAGTCGACAATGCATATAATACCGACATCTTCATTTTAAATAAAAAACATGAGGTAGCAAACTCTCATAACTGTTGATAAAACTACAATGAAGTTTAACCAAAATTGTATTATATCAATTTCAACCCATTTTTTACTCCAAAAGGAAACTAATACAAATTATCCATAATAAATGCAAAAAATCGACGGAACCATCTGAATCAAGGCATTTTTTTACAACATCTGAATCAAGGCATAATGTTAGTGCCTCCCTAATTGATTTCTGACCTTGATGTCTCTTCGTATATTTTAGTAGCCCAGAAAAAGTAGTCTAGACGATCTATACTCACGGCCGCCCCCATGTTACATACACACGCTACGATGAAGACAGGGCACCAGAATAGACCCATATTCGACTGCATCGACAAAGATAAGGCAACAATAAAATAGCATCTCCTTCGGCTCTGTGTTGTTATACAACGGGCTCCATTACGTTTATACTTAATCCTTAATCCTCAGCTCTACCTGCAGCTCCACATTCAAGAAACATCAAAACACACCAAGGCTTGTGAACAACTTTTAGCTATTGATAACAAAATAGCCTAAGATTACACATGGTCATTGATAAGATTGAATAACGAATCTTGTGTGTTTTCTTCCTTAAAGATCATGAACAGTGGGTTCAGTTTTCTATGTTCATTGTTGATTGAATTTGCAACTTGTCTGCCGACTTGTTGACCAGAGCCTAAATGCGCTATATGGCAGCTTCGTTAGGAACTTGAACATGAAAGAGGACCAAAGGAAAAGTATTTTTTACTACATGTATATTCAATAGCTCAGACCCTACAGCAGATTGTCTAGGTTTGCTCTTTGTGCAAACTGAAGTATGCACATGTTTTACTGTAATTTAGAAAATTCAAACACAAAGTAGATGATTTCTGCTTGTAGGACAGATCTGCTACCAACCATTCAGAAGGATTAAGCTAGATGTTGGCAAATCTTGTTCAGGTTGCGGTGGCTAAGATAGGTGATGAATTCTCATGTTTTTATTGTCGGCTCCCTAGTACTATGAAGAAACCACATTGGTCTGCATCCAAAATCCATCTGCTGTATCCAAAAAGAATTGACAATTAGTTTTGTCCTTGAAAGAAATAATGCTAATCAAGCAACCAATGTCATATTTGCGAGCTCAAAATTATTGGGAGCAAGGGATGGTTACTGGTTAGAGTAGCAGATGAACAACAATGGGCGATGCAAGAAATTGACTTCGCGTGCCAGACGACACTGGCGTACAATGGAACTAACCTGATACGACTTATACTTTCAAGTTGTATTTGCTTGCCCAATAGAAGTGGTAGTATTTGCAGTGCAATGGAACTAACCTGATACGACTTATTTGAGGAGACGACAACAACAGCCAAGGAGGCGGCATCGTCCAAGAGGAAGTCCTTGACATGTGACCTGGGCAGCGTCTTGGTCAGGTACTCGGAGTCAGAGATGATGCTGCCATTGCTCACGCTCGCCGGGACACACTGCCGTCGCCGTTGCCGCAGTCTTTATTGCTGGGGCTGGTGCTGGTATCTTCCTCCTTCATGCTTAATTCTATCACCGAGCCACATTTGACCTGATTTAGTAAGTTCAATGTACCGACATTATTTGTAGCACAAACCAAGCAGTGAAACATGATTTTAGAAGAGTTAAGATATATGTGGGACAGTGTATCGTGTCACTTTCATATGCTTTCTTAAATGACCAAAAGGAATGGGGACTTCAGTTTTCACAAATGAGGAATCGTAAAATGGTAACGATTAATGAATAACAAGAGCTAATTCTTCAATCCCAACTAATTTCCTGGATTTCAAAGCAAAGCACCAATGCGCCATGACATTTGTCTGTATCACACTGCACCAAGTAATTTCGCATCATGCTTTGAAGCTACCGTGTCTACAATTTTGAACTCAATGGCATAGTAATTTGGTACAAGATAAATGTAGTTGCACACAACACCTCTTCATAATGGCCGGAGCACCGTGGTAACCGCACAAGCGAGAGCACAAGCCATCCTCCATCTCCAGTCGCACAAACACACTCAATATAATTTTTCAAATAAAGCATGCCTCATCTTCAGTCGCACAAACACATTCGATATAAAGTCCTTTTATCAAGTTAAGACATCTATATCTTGCAAATAAAGCATGCCCCATTAATATAATTTCTCATAAGTTGATAAAAGGAGAAGCATACACATAGAAAATAATTTGACTATTTGTGTGAAACAATTCTAACACAAACACACCCACATGGTAGAAAGGATTTTGTGGATGCCATCATATGAACAGGCAGATCTAAAAGTATTAAATATTCCATGGCAATGCTATGTACTTTTCCGTCTAATCTATTTTGCAATATCATAACACAAGTCATTACAAACAACACTTGCCTTGTCCCCTCAGGTATTCTCGAGGTTTTAGCGTAATGTCAATTGAGCATTGTTCAACAAAAGTACTATTGAACTGGCTAAGAACTTATATTTTACCTAAGTGCTACTGCGATCTATACATCAAAGCATAATCAGCCTACAGATATTCCTACATCAAAAAAATTATTTCTTCTTTGAGATACTCACTCGGTCCCATAATATAGGATTTGGTGCTGCTTGCAAGATGCCCTCTTGCGCCGATTTCACTCGCTGCATCTTGCGTACGTGCAGTACCACGTCATTGTCAAGGAAAGCACGCTGCCATTGGCAGAGCTCCTGCAGGTTAAAAGGAACCTCCTTCTCTTGGTACCAGCAAAACCCACAGGTCAAAGGGCCCACCCCGTTGTTCGGGGTGCTCAAACCTGTAAGCTTGTCAACTGCAAAACCTTCTGATCTGCGAAAAAGGAATGGATAATTCGTCAAGGGTTTTACATCGATAAAACAATAAAGGGAACAGAACACAAATGGAAACGACCCTCATACACACTCTGATCTGTATAGATAGTTCTTATGTATATATAAGAGGAATGACATAGGGACAGATTGCCAATGGTTGTCAGAAACAACCTGAACCAAGCATAGAAATATTGTGCATTATATAGATAGATGTGGCGCAGCCTGAACCAAGCTTACAAATATCATGCATTAAATAGATGAATGCAGTGGAACGCACACATAGTTTAATATTAATATATCCTGCAAGAGATGTGTAATATACATGTTCAGGACTTTAAATTTATGGGTAGAAGTAAACAAATATAGTCTGTCCAACGACGACCATCATGTATGTCTTTTATGGGCAAATTATCGCATGATAAATGGATTGGAAGGAGAAAATGAAAAACCCTAGCTCGAATCTGTACCTAAGTGATATATTCTTCTCAGGCTTCTCAACTACGGCACTTCTGTCCACATAAAAATAATTGCAGATCCATCAACAACAAAATTAATTTCACATTGGTCAGAATCTGTTCAGATCTCACCTAATACAAACACATGCCCTCTTCATGAGACCCTGAACCTGCCCTTAGAGTTCAAATAAATGTACCATTTGATAGCAGACTAATACTTTGTTTTTGCTTTATACATGACTTGCTCACTGCTCATAGTATAAAGCTAACTCGGTTGTAAAGGGAACTGGAAAAACCACTCAAAAAAGTTAGAGAGCCCAAAAAAACTTCTGGACTGAAGTATAACTACTGAAATGGAGCACGCACCTGCCGTCGAGATGCAACCGCTCGGGCGCTCGATCGCAGAAAACGAATCCGGGGAATATGAGGACGGAAAGGTCTGCTGGTCTGCAATTGAGATGCAAAGAATCATGATTTATATTCAGGAGACCAAACATGGTAATAATCTAAATTTTCAGCTCGGGAACACAAACACTCGCAGCAATCTCGAAGGCACAAATTTGCCAATAATAGAACCAGATATAGACAGAAAGAACATCTTCACTCCCACTTAATCCAAGCAATTCACACCAAAAAAGTCTCCAACTTTCCTTTGGTTCCAGTCAATCACAACTTCAGAAACAACCTTCAATAATCTGCATTTAAGAGGTCAACTGAATTAAAAATATTGTAAGTAACAAGCATTTAGGCTGGTGATATTGTTATAAACGTGTTGTCGAAGATTTGTAGAAACAAACTAAACGAGCTCTATCTTCTTTTCACTGCTTTTTTCTTCTGAGGATAGAAAAATAGAAATACCTCTGTTGGACCGCTCAAGTAGTAAAAGGGATCATTGCCCTTGCCTACACATGGGCCATGGCTCCAAATTCATAAGTCATGATCATTTGCATTCAGAGACTATCTTCAGAAGGATCTTGTTTGTGTTAGTGCTTCAGTATTGTCTGCGGCAAAGGATTAATATGTTTGTTTTTGCACATGTGCACATAGCAGCTAGCTGCGGCTAATATGTTTGTTGTGTTTCTTGGCTGATTTTCCTGAATTCAGGCGTGAGGAACGAAACATTAGAATCAGGAGTACAAAACCTTGTCTAGCATATATATTATACAACTACTATCTAACATCACAAACTGGCCTGCACTGGGGTAATAGGAAATGATCATATGACGAAAAATTAAACATAAAAGAAAATATTTTTGGAGAAGGAAGAACGTGTCAGGAGGATCTGGTGAACCTGCTACGCATACTCATGTGGACTTACGGTTCCGGTGAAGTGGAGCTGATGGAAGAGGGGACCACAAGCAGCGGCGGGATGGTCGGCGCTAGAGCTCATGACGAAGTGGACCCGTGGCGCGGCGGCAGGGGAAGGGGTCGTTGGCGCGGGCAGCGGCCGCGGTGGGACGTGGGGGTGGCGGCCGCCACTGGAGGTGGGGCGGTCGTGGCTGGAGGTGGGGCGGCAGCCGCCGCTGGATCTGGGCGCGACGGCCACGGCTGGAGCTGGGGTGGCGGCCGCGGCGGGAGGTGGCGGGGGCGGCTGCGACGGGCGATGGCGCACCGCGAGACGGGTTAGCGTTTGAGGGAGGAAGATGGGGGAGGGGATCGGCGGCGGCTGCAAGGGCGAGGGCGAGGGCGGCGGCTTGATGTGCGAGGGCAACAGCGAAGGGACCTGGAGGCTTCGCTCGCTCGCTCGCTCGTTTCGCACGTTGCCAGTCCAAGACGGGTTTTTTTTCGCTGGTTTTCTTTCGTCGGTTTATTTTCGTCCGTTTTTTTTTGCGTGGTGGGGAGTATCTGGAGGCATCGCTCCCTCATAACGTTATTGGTTGGTTCGATTTTTTGCGTGGAGGGAACTACCTGGGAGGTGGGAGGGAGTACGAAAATAAACTGTCTCGGCTGAGCGGGAGGTGGGAGCAAGTACCAAAGAAGTACCAAAAAAGACCGGGTGAGGTGGGACGAAAATAAAACCCGGAACATGACCTACCAACTGAGACATTAGGAGTAGAGATTAAATGTGTTGATAAATAGATGTATCGCCTAGTGCTCGAACAAGGGGACTGATTGCGCCCTACAAGTATTTGGAATTGACTTCCCTAAGAAAATATTTGGAATTGACGTGGTATTTAATATGAAATGTTTACGATGAGAAGGAATACATGTGGCTTGATGATGTTTTATATTTAACTTGATACGGCTTTAGCTGAACATTCAATCGATCAAACCATAAATTTCATTCAGTCTGACTCCGACTTTACATTCATACGACGATCGATCTAAAATAAACAGAAATGATAAACGTTCCGATTTTAAGCATGGCAATCTGAATGTTTTTCATGGCAAATTTAGATTATGCGGTGGTGGCGGAGGCGTCTTGCGGTGGGAAGCGGCTCCTCTGTCGTGCTCTGTGTGTCTTCAGGCCACTGACTGACGGCGATGGCAGAGTCTTGCGCCGTTGTTGGCGTACTCCTGGACATTGGCCCTAGCTTCGAGGAAGGGCAGAATGTTCTGGACTTCAGTCTCCAGGAGCGAGCCAACTCGCGGGAGGAAGCGACTGGCGTTGGTGCAAGGAAGTGGTCGACGACGGCCATCCATGCCGCTGAGGGGGGCACTGGCACCCACACGGGGACAGGTGCTGGCAACGGCGCGACGGAGACATTCGTGTGCACAAGCACCGGCATGGGCACATGCATTAGTACACGCGCAGGAGCATGCGTTGGCAGGTGCACAGGCGCGTGAAAGTCGGCGGGGACCTCATGGAACCCCATGGCATCAAGCTCGGTGACAATGTGCGGCTCCCAACCCATCAATGCCACGGGGATGGACGTTGGCACAGTCGGGGCAACTGGAGCGGGAACAGGCGCGCCGTCTTCCCGCAAGGCCAGTTCAAGCTCGTCCCAAAGCATGGTGTCTTCCTCAGGAAACTGGAAGACTAAGGGCAGACCATCATGATGCGGCATGGCGTATGGTTAGGTTAGGCTAGTTGGAGGTAGACGACAGGAGAATCGGAGAGGAAGAGAGAAGATTGTAACGATACTGGGTAGTGCGGGGTTGATTTTAAACTGCGGCGCTGGCGCCATTAAAAGTCGGGTTAGTTGAGACGAATGTGGGTGGTGAAGCCTTATCAAAGGGCTCGCCTCCCGGTGAGCCTGCGCAGCGGCCTGCTCGCATGCCTCCCAGTCAGCCGGCGCAGCAGTCTGCTCGCACACCTCCCGTCGACTCACACGCTTGCTCGGACGGCACCTGCCGATGAGAAGCGGGACTCGTGGCGTCACCGCCCACAGTTTGAATATTGAAAGCGTTCGCCTTAACGTGACAGGTCTTTATTCCAAAATACCTTGGCTCTTCATTTGTGCAACTTCTCATAAGCAACTTGTCTCAAATTGAAGAAAAAAAATACGACAGCATATTTGTGCCATATCACGAGACTATGCTCAGTTTCGTGAATTTCTGGTCACTTTTGGATTTTCTAAAATTTGAAGTCCACGATTCAAAACAATATCATAACCTGCATCATGCAATAAATTTTCAAGCGATACATCTTATAGTTGTAGATGTTAATATTTCTTAAGAAAGGATTTATTCAAACATTTTGCTTAGTCAGAGTTCAGACAAGTTATATATGCAGAGTAAAAGGATAATCCCTGTGTACCAGTGCATTGCCTAATATATTAACTCAAGTACTAGGCACGAACAAACGGGGCTCAATTCTGTGCTCATCCTGGTGTAGTACTCCTATTAGTACTAGGCAACGGAGTTGATGGGTGACCTTGGGTACCGGCGACCAAGGGAATTGAACCGTGTTCGTCACGGTAGGTAACGTTGTCTAGTTACTAAAGCATTCCTCCATTGTTCATCGGTAGTCATTATGGACCGGGGACGTGAGGGGAATTTCCTAGAGCTGGAATTCTGGCCGCCAGATATTTCAGCTTGAAACGTGGAGGCTCGACTGGTTGGGGTTGGCTAATGTGCGTACCACGCACGCTACCAGAAGGACACGAGCTTGGGTATTTTGTTTAAGGATCAACACGAGCCCGGGTCTGGCTGGTACGCCGTTGGGTGCTACCATTCGAGAATATGAAAGGAATCTTTTAAATTGCCGAACGAATCTATATGTACTACATTGCCCGTATTTTCGTTGCAAATAGTAATCTCAACGTGGTAATTGATTCATGACAAGTTCTTGAATTAGAGTGAGTTTGTGATATAGTGATCTCAACGTGGATTTCACATTTCATGGTATCCCTAGTAAATTTTTCATTGCAAATTCAAATTTAAAAGATGAACGGTATGGTGGTGAGAAAACTTTGTATGTATCAAGCATATGACCACACAACCCCCCCCACACGAATACAACAACAATCCAGTAAGTATAGTGCATCTATTTTTCCAAACCATGCATATATAACACGAATTTAAAAATATTCCCTTTGTTCCTAGATATTTGTCTTTTAGGGATTTCAACAAGTGACTACATATGGAGCAAAATGAGTGAATCTACATTCTAAAATATGTCTATATACATCCGTATGTGGCAGTCCATTTGAAATATATAAAAGACTAATATTTAGGAATGAAGGGAGTAAAATGTAAGACATGCATGGTCTTCAATTCAATATTTAAAATGAACAGGAAACTGAAACATGAATATTAAGACTAGTACTACATACATGCAAATGTTGTGTTTAGGCAGAGCTATGTAGATTGTCGGGGGATAATCCCTCGACCTTAGAGTGAAGCTCTATTTAGGATTGTTTTGTAATGCCCCGAGACCGATGCGCCAGGTGTCATCCAGTTATTCGCCGTCGTTGCCATGTCTTTCGCTTGCGTGCTGCTTTTTGCCATGTCATCAGGTGCATTTCATTTACATGTTTTCAAAACTTGCATCCGCTCGGGTCTTCCAGTTCTCTCCGTTGTCCGTTCTGAGCCTAGCCACACTCGCACGCGCCCGTCGCGCCTCCCAGTTCTTGTTTTGTGAGCGGGAGAAAAATGTTCTCGGAATGGACCGAGAGTTGTCGAGCGGTCTTGGTATATCACCGGTAGACCGCCTGTCAAATTTCGTTCCATTTGGAGGTCGTTTGATGCCCCAATGGTTACCCGCGTTAACCGCCGGACCGATTTCTCTTTACAGCCCAACACCCCTCCAGAACAGCCCACTAGCCCATCTAAACCCCCTCCATGCTCTTCGCTGTCGGATCATGATCGTGTGGGTGAAAACCTCTCCTCCATAGCCCTCTCCTAGCTCCCTCTACCTATAAAAATGCCCCCCCCTTCCAAATTTTGGGCAAAAACCCATGCCGGACACAACACCCCTGCCGCCGGACATGTACACCGCCACCGCCGAGCCAATACCACCTTACCACATGTCCCCGTTGGCTCCCCCACACCGTGCAGCCCGCGAGGCCCAGATCCCCTGAGTGCCCCACGCCCAGCGCCACCCAGATCCCTTCGTCCCGCCGCCGTCGCCCTCGCCGGAGTGCGACCCCGCCTTGCCTCCACCTCGTCGCTGTCGGCCGCTCCGCCCCGAGCCGTACCTCTCGCGTGCCCGCCGCCGCCGCCAGCAACCGCTCCGTTCGCCGCCATCACCCGCTTTCCCGTGCCTGTGCACCGCCGCCGCCGGCACCTCCTCGCGCCTCCCCGTCTCCACCGAGCCCCTCGCCCGCCTGGCCGCCGCCGGATCTGGCCGGGATCCGCCTCACCCCACCCTCTGGTGTCTTCCTCCACCTCGCCACTCGTCGTCCCCGCCACCGCCGTCGCGTTGACCTCGACCTGGACGGGCTCGTCCTGGTCCGGCCCCGTCCCGCCAACCAAATGGCCCCACTGTACCGCTCCGTCCCTAGTGTAAAATTTCGTCCATGAGCATAACTTTGTGCATGTTGCTACGTTTTGCATGCATGATATGTCAAAATGTTCATCTCAGAGGTGTCTACGTGATGGTTGAATTTGCATTCATGGTAATGTTCATCTTGATACCTTAATCTTCGCTGCAGAACTGCCAAGTGATATAAACTGCTAAAATCTGTTGCTTGTTAACATCATATATGCATCTTGTGAGTGTTGTAACTTTATCCCTGTTGATCCTATGGTGATGATCTTGATATGCAAATGTTCATCTCAGAGTGCTCTACATGTTTCTGTGCGTGCTTTGAATTCATGTTCGGGTTCATCTTCACATGTTAATCCCTGTTGCAAAAGTGCTTCATGCTGTTAAATGCTGAAAACTGTTATAACTTGCCTATTTGTCTTTTTTATATCTTCTTGTGTGATTTTCTTTTGAGCATCATGTCAACATGTTTTAGGAGGATAATCATGTCATCTTTGCATTGGTATAACTCACATGTCCTGATAAGCCCTGTGGTGAGTGCATCAAGCTTGTGAAGTGGGCTACTTGCTGTTATTGTTCTGCTAAGTCTGAATCTGTTATATTACGTTGCTATGTTTGCTTGATGCTACCATCAAATCCATGCACAATATGGAGATGCTTAGTTGACATGTTTTGATATCAATGTCATGATATATCCTTCCATGCCATTTGATGCCTCATAAGTCTTGTAGCATATGTTTTCATTGCCATGAACATGCCAAAATGATGTTCAAGTTTTCATGTTAACTTCATAATGTCATGTTGTGAGCTTGATATTAATTAATATATGCCTGTTTTGGAGATTCTCCAATTACTTGATTTGAATTATGATATTATTACTTTTTTCAAATGCCAAGTTTGATAATTTTGGACTTCATATGACCTCTGTTCCGGGCTTGCAAACATGCTATGATAATGTTGCAGTTTTACACTTGCTGAAACTATTATGACATTCAAAATTTTCTTGTTGGTTCCCACTAATCCATGAGTCATATGCATATGATGCCTTGGTGATATTTTCTCTTTGTTATTTGTACTTTGATTACATGCCCTTGTTTGCTATGTACAATTGCTGTAGAATCTTTGTTTCTTGCCTCCAACATGTCATCATATTAACTCTGCTCATGCATATGCCCTGTTTTTCACCAAGTCGTGAATCTGTGTTATCAAGTTGCTTTTTGCATTGATCATCTTGGGTTAATATTGATGCCTCTGAACCTGAACCTTAATGATATTTGAAGCATGTTATCTTTACTTTGAGTGCATATCAAGTTTGTTCTCATATGTTTCCTATAGCATGTTGTTTTGATGATTGCAAAGTGCCTAGTTGCTGGGCAGATTGTTTATATAACTTGTTTGGAGTGTATGTGTTGCACCGTTACTCCGTTTTGAGAATGCCCTATATGAAACTTGCTTAGAATTGCATATAGTTTCATATTATCTTGTTGCATCCTTGTTTCAAGTGTGTTTTCTTGATGTTTGAATGCTTTTTGCATCAATGTCATGTTTAACTTGTTTTGCTCATACCTTCTAGGCCGTAGCTCTGAATTAAAGGAGCTTTATATGCCACTTGACTAGAAAAACATGTAGATCACATGGTGCACTTTAACTTTCTGTTTAGCAACTTCAACTTAATGTTTTGTTCAGATCTGGACCAACTTCGAAATTTGCATATGAGGACTTACCGGAATTGTTATATGTTGTTTCCGGCCTCATTTAAACTTGCTTTGATGTGTGGTTTTGTATGCATCATCTCTTGCCATGAGTAGCATCATGTAGCCTTGTCATGCATCATACTTGGTTGAGCACTATGTCATGTTTATGTGTTGGGTGTTTATCATGTTGTTTGCTTCTTTTCGGTTGTGCGCCTTCTCGTTAGTTCCTGTTTCGTTGCGATCATGAGGATTCGTTCGACTACGATTGGCTCATCTACACCCGTTCATCTTCTTCATGGACTCGATCTTCTTCCTAGCGATATTTCAGGCAAGATGACCGTTACCCTGGATCTCACTACTATCATTGCTATGCTAGTTGTCTCGATGCTATCGCCGTGTCGCGCTTCCTAACACTTGTTTATCAAGCCTCCCTATATGCCATGAAACAGCCTCTAACCTTTTCCACCATCCCAGCAAACCTTTCTTTGGCTATGTTACCGCTTTGATTAGCCCCCCTTATAGCATTGCTAGTTGCAGGTGCAGTGCAGGTTGTTCCATGTTGGGACATGGATATCTTGGGATATCACAATATCTCTTATTTAATTAATGCACATATATACTTGGTAAAGGGTGGAAGGCTCGGCCTTTTGCCTGGTGTTTTGTTCCACTCTTGCCGCCCTAGTTTCCGTCATACCGGTGTTATGTTCCTTGATTTTGCGTCCCTAACACGATGAGGGTTTATGGGCCCCTCTTGACAGTTTGCTTTGAATAAAACTCTTCCAGCAAGGCCCAACATTGGTTTTAACATTTGCCATCATAATAATATTGAATTAATTAATTAATCTGCATAGGGGGCCGTGTCCCTAGGTTCTAATTCCACATAACAGCGGAGGCCTGTGCTGATGGTGTTGGTCCCAAATTGGCAGTAGCCGGGGCCACCAACGGGTGTGCCAGCCGGAAACTTAGCCAATCCGGACGTGGCGTGAGACGAGATACGCGTGGCTACTATCAGGGGAGGTCTTGCTGGACTTGTTTTACCACTGTCGAAATGTCTTGTGCACCGGGATTCCGAGTTTGATCGGAGGGTCTCGTGATGGAGGATTGTATCCACGCATCGTGAGCTTGTTATGGGCTAAGTTGGGACACCCCTGCTGAGTTTAAACTTTTGAGAGCAGTGCCCATGGTTATGTGGCAGAAGGGAACTTTTAATATCCGGTTGTAGAGAACTTGACACCAGATTCGGATTAAAATATACCAACCGCGTGCGTAACCGTGACGGTCTCTTTTCGAGTAAGTCGAGAAGAGAACATGGTGGGTTTATGTTTGAACGTAAGTAGTTCGGGATCATTTATTGATCATTACTAGTTTGCGACCATTAGCGTAGCTTCTCATCTTATTCTTGTACTCGTATGTTAGCCACCATACATTGCTTAGTCGCTTGCTGCAACCTCACCACTTATCCATTCCATACCCATTAAGCTTTTCTAGTCTTGATACCCATGGTAATGGGATTGCTGAGTCCTCGTGGCTCATAGATTAATACAACAATAGTTGCAGGTACAGGTAATGCGATGATCATGACGTGAGAGCGATGTTTACTTGTTTGGGAGTTCTTCTTCTGCTTCTTCTTCGATTGAGGGATAGGTTCCTGGTCGGCAGCCTGGGCTAGCAGGATGGATATCGTTTGAGTCTGTTTGTGTTTCATCCGTAGTCGGATGTTGCTCTTATGTATGATGTTGTTGTATTCATGTGGCATTGTATGCCTTTTGTATGTATCCCCATCTATTATGTAATGGTATGATGTAATGATATCCACCTTGCAAAAGCATCTCCAATATGCGGCTCTATCCTTGGTGGGACCTTCGAGTTCCTGTCGGATAGGATCGCATATTGGGCGTGACAAGTTGGTATCAGAGTCTTGATCGACCATAGGAGCCCCCTTGATTGTTCGTAGCATGGCCTTTGTCGAGTCTAGAAGAAAACTTATTCGGAGCCTAGTTATATCGGAGAGTAGGAATTCTTTTTACTCCTCAGCCCCTTTGTCGCTCTGGTGAGGAATCTTGACGTAGGTGTTTTGATTTACTCCTCTTCCCCTTCAAATTTTCTTTAGGATCATGCAGTTAGTTTTCATTCGTTGCGTTGTTAGCTCTTTTCATCCGGTGCATTTCTTGTCAAGTTGATTTGATCCTCTTCATCGTTTGCCAAGATCAATCTTCAGTTCTTTCTCGGACGAAGAGAGGAATGTCGTCCAAAGAGAGACAATGTCGTCCGGAGTTGTCTTTCTTTTTCCCACCCGCCCACCCTTTTTCTTCTTGGAGACGGAGTCCTTAATCGAGTATCCATCCTACTCGTGTGAAGCCTTTGCATCATTTCCTATATTATTTCAACCGGTGTTTTATCTTCAAGTTATTCGGAGATTCCCTGTTCCAAGTTGCCTTTGTTTTTCCCGCCCTCCCACCCCTTTTCTTCCGGAGTCTGAGTTTCTATTCGAGCATCAATTTCATTCGTGCGGAGCATCTTTAGTCTTTCCTCAATCACTTCAACCGGTGGATTCTAGTTTGTCAGACTCTCTCTCGTTTCCTTCTTTGGTGGATTCAATTTAATTATTCGGTGTTGATCATATTCCTTTCTTTGACTCAAATGTTTCCCCTTACTCATTCGCCTCTCGCTATTCAATCACTCTGGATTGATGAAGACATCTCAAGAGACTCGTCTGTGTTCCAATTTATTTGAGGTTCTCACCTCATTCTAGTCTTTCAATTGTTCCGGTGCATGATAACCCACAAGTGTAGGGGATCGCAATAGCTTTCGAGGGTAAAGTATTCAACCCAAATTTATTGATTCGACACAAGGGGAGCCAAAGAATATTATTGAGTATTAGCAGTTGAGTTGTCAATTCAACCTCACCTGGATAACTTAGTATCTGCAGCAAATTATTTAGTAGCAAAATAGTATGATAATAAAGGTAACGGTAGCAAAAGTAATATTTTTGGATTTTGTAGTGATTGTAACAATAGCAACGGAAAAGTAAATAAGCGAAACACAAGATGTGAAAAGCTTGTAGGCAATGGATCAGTGGTGGATAATTATGTCGGATGTGATTCCTCATGTAATAGCTATAACATAGGGTGACACAGAACTAGCTCCAATTCATCAATGTAATGTAGGCATGTACTCCGAATGTAGTCATACGTGCTTATGGAAAAGAACTTGCATGACATCTTTTGTCCTACCCTCCCGTGGCAGCGGGGTCCTAGCGGAAACTAAGGGATATTATGGCCTCCTTTTAATAGAGAACCGGAACAAAGCATTAGCACATAGTGAATACATGAACTCCTCAAACTACGGTCATCACCGAGAAGTATCCCGGTTATTGTCACTTCGGGGTTGTCGGATCATAACACATAATAGGTGACTATAGACTTGCAAGATACCATCAAGAACACACATATATTCATGAAAACATAATAGGTTCAGATCTGAAATCATGGCACTCGGGCCCTAGTGACAAGCGTTAAGCATAGCAAAGTCATAGCAACATCAATCTCAGAACATAGTGGATACTAGGGATTAAACCCTAACAAAACTAACTTGATTACATGGTAAATCTCATCCAACCCATCACCGTCCAGCAAGCCTACGATGGAATTACTCACGCACGGCGGTGAGCATCATGAAATTGGTGATGGAGGATGGTTGATGATGACGACGATGATGAATCCCCCTCTCCGGAGCCCCGAACGGACTCCAGATCAGCCCTCCCGAGAGAGATTAGGGCTTGGCGGAGGCTCCGTATCGTAAAACGCGATGAAACTTTCTCTCTGATTTTTTCTCTCCATGAGACGGAATATATGGAGTTGGAGTTGAGGTCGGCGGAGCCTCAGGGTGCCCACGAGACAGGGGGCACACCCAGGGTGGGTGGGCACGCCCCCCACCCTCGTGGACAGGGTGTGGCCCCCTGGTCTTGATTCTTTCGCCAGTATTTTTTATATTTTCCAAAAAGTGCCTTCATGGATTTTCAGGACATTCCGAGAACTTTTGTTTTCTACACATAAAACAACATCATGGCAGTTCTGCTGAAAACAGCGTCAGTCCGGGTTAGTTTCATTCAAATCATGCAAGTTAGAGTCCAAAACAAGGGCAAAAGTGTTTGGAAAAGTAGATACGTTGGAGACCTATCAACTCCCCCAAGCTTAAACCTTTGCTTGTCCTCAAGCAATTGAGTTGATAAACTGAAAGTGATAAAGAAAAACTTTTACAAACTCAGTTTGCTCCTGTTGTTGTAAACATGCAAAGCCAGCATTCAGGTTTCAGCAAATATTATGAACTAACCATACTCACAATAACACTTAGGTCTCACAATTACTCATATCAATAGCATAATCAGCTAGCGAGCCATAATAATAGAACTCGGATGACAACACTTTCTCAAAACAATCATAACATGATATAACAAAATGGTATCTCGCTAGCCCTTTTTGAGACCGCAAAACATAAATGCAAAGCACCTTTAAAGATCAAGGACTGACTAAACATTGTAATTCATGGTAAAAGAGATCCAATCAAGTCATACCCAATATAAACTAATAATAATGAATGCAAATGACAGTGTGCTCTCTAGCCGGTGCTTTTTAATAAGAAGGGTGATGACTCAACATAAAAGTAAATAGATAGGCCCTTCACAGAGGGAAGTAGGGATTTGTAGAGGTGCCAGAGCTCGATTTTAAAATAGAGATTGAATAAAATTTTCAGCGGCATACTATCACTGTCAATGCAACAACTATGATATGGATGTATCGTCCATACTACATGCATTATAGGCAGTTCCCAAATAGAATGGTAAAGGTTTATACTCCCCCAACCACCAACAAGCATCAATCCATGGCTTGCTCGAAACAACGAGTGCCTCCAACTAACAACAGCCCTAGGGGAGTTTTGTTTAATTATTTTGATTTGCTTTGATCTTTTTGGATCATGGGACTGGGCATCCCGGATACCGGCCCTTTCTCGTGAATGAGGAGAGGAGTCCACTCCTCTTGAGAATAACCCACCTAGCATGGAAGATATAGGCAGCCCTAGTTGAAACATGAGCTGCTCGAGCATACAAAACAGAATTTCATTTGAAGGTTTAGAGTTTGGCACATACAAATTTACTTGGAACGACAGGTAAATACCGCATATAGGTAGGTATGGTGGACTCATATGGAATAACTTTGGGGTTTAAGGAGTTTGGATGCACAAGCAGTATTCCCGCTTAGTACAGGTGAAGGCTAGCAAAAGACTAGGAAGCGACCAACTGAGAGAGCGACAACAGTCATAAACATGCATTAAATTAATTCACACCAAGTACAAGCATGAGTAGGATATAATCTACCATGAACATAAATATCATGAAGGCTATGTTGATTTGTTTCAACTACATGCGTGAACATGTGCCAAGTCGAGTCACTCAATTCATTCAAAGGAGGATACCATCCCATCATACCACATCATAATCATTCTAATAGCATGTTGGCACGCAAGGTAAACCATTATAACTCATAGCTAATCAAGCATGGCACAAGCACCTATAATCTCTAAATGTCATTGCAAATATGTTTACTTCATAATAAACTGAATCAGGAACGATGAACTCATCATATTTACAAAAACAAGAGAGGTCGAGTTCATACCAGTTTTTCTCATCTCAATAAGTCCATCATATATTGTCTTTATTGCCTTTCACTTGCACGACCGAACGATGTGTATAATAATAATAGTGCATGTGCATTGGACTAAGTTGGAATCTGCAAGCATTCAACTCAAGAGAGAAGACAAGTAATATGGGCTCTAAGTTAAATAAACAATCATGCATATGAGAGCCACTAAACATTTTCAATATGGTCTTCTACTCTCGACCCCCAAAGAAAAGAAAAGAAAAGAAAACTATTTACACGGGAAAGCTCCCAACAATTAAAAGAAGAACTAGAAATCTTTTTGGGTCTTCATTTAATTACTACTACAAGCATGGAAGTTAAACTAAATAATTTTTTGGTTTTTTCTTAAGGTTTATCAAACACACAAGAAGAAAGCTAGAAAAAGGAAATGAAACTAGCATGGATAATACAATGAAAGAGTATGAGCACCGACGACTAGTGTGTGAACATGAATGTAAAGTCGGTGAGAAATACGTACTCCCCCAAGCTTAGGCTTTTGGCCTAAGTTGGTCTAGTACCAAGGACCGCTGCTACTCTCACTGGTGTACTGAGAGGTGTAATCAGGATACCACTGGTTGGCCATCTCCGGGTCCCACTGGTAGGATGATGCATGATAAGGGTCCAGTTCAGGTTCCGGCTCAGGCTTAGGTTCTGGAGTGAATGCTTGGCCTCGATGAGCATACACCGCTTCCGGTGTGACAAGAAAACTATCTGCAATTAAATCAAACAACAGAGGCGCGGGCAAAATAATAGTCTCATTGTGTTTCTTATTAAATCTAAGGTTATACAAGAGCATCTTCTCTTTGTTGTCAACAATAAACTCATGTGCTACCATGCTCTTGTAATCTAAAATGTAAGGAGGCAATTTTGTCTCCTCTTTCTCATGGTGCCTAATAGGTATCTCAAAATGTCTAGCAAGACGTGTAGCATAGATACCTCCAAAGATGGGGCCTTTTGTACGATTCAAGCTTAGCCGTTTAGCAATGACGGCACCCATACTAAAATTATTATCTCCAAACAAGGCATGTTGAAGAATGATAATATTAGGAACACTAAAGTGTCCACTATTTCCACAACCAATCAAGCATCTACTAGCAAATATGGCAAAGTAGCGTAAAACAGGAAAGTGTATGCTAGATATTTTCGCATCGGAACTCTTCTTTGGATCCTCTACAGTGATAGTGTTAACAAAGCCATCCACGTCTTTATGATGGGGTTCCTCTAATTCTCCCTCAAAGGGTATCCTACATACCGCGCAAAAATTACGCAAGGACATTTCTCTGAATTCATCATATAAATGAAATGATACTGAAGGCGGTGACTTCTTAGGATAATAATAAAAAAAATTGCATGAAAGTATTGGTAAGTAAGAGATACTGATCGATCCGGTCGTGGAGGAAATCGGTGAGGTCTACATTCTCGATCAAAGAATAAAAATCTTCATGAATTCCAGCTTCTTTCAAGAAATTATCACATGGCCATTCACACGGTCGTACTTCCGCTACGCGACGAAGATTATACTTGGCTTTTTCCTTCTCTTTAGCTTGTTTTTCCTGAGAGCCTTGGCTAGAAGAGCCCCTCAAAAGTCTCCTTAACATTTTCTGAAAATTTCTGAAATTTTAGTAACTTCAAAATAAAAGTGAATAAAACTAAACAAGATTGATAGCAACTACTCCTACAAGTGCCTAGAGCCTATATCAAGCATTAGAATTACTTGGGACCTCATAAATTTAACATGCAAGCTCAAGAACATGCTCACCTATGCAGCAAAAATTTGCAATGAATAAAGCACTAGAACAAAAACTAATTGGACCAATGGAGGAGTCACATACCAAGCAACAATCTCCCAAAGCAGTTTTGTGAATGGAGCTTTAAGCAAGGAGATCAAAAATCGCAGCAAAATGAGCTAGAACTCGTGCTTGAGCTGGATGGGGATTTTTTGGGAAGAAATTGGAGTGTGTGGGTGCTGGCATAAGTGGAGGGGGCCACCAGGGGCCCACGAGACAGGGGGCATGCCCAGTGTAGGTGGGCTCACCCTCCACTCTCGTGGCCTGGTGCTTGCCCCTCCTGCAGTGATTTCAGTGCCTAAAATCCTCAAATATTCCATAAAAATCATACTAAATTTGCATGGCATTTGGAGCACTTTTATTTTCGGTATATTTTTTATTGCACCGATAATTCAGAAAACAGATGGATAATACTATTTTTGCTTTATTTATTCTAAATAACAGAAAGTAAAAAGAGGATACAGAAGGTTGTGCCTTCTAGTTTCATCCATCTTGTGATCATCAAAATGAATCCACTAACAAGGTTGATCAAGTCTTGTTAACAAACTCATTCCGAATAACACAGAACCGAAGAAATTTTGAATAACATTAAGGTACCTCAACGGGGATATGAACATCTCCAACAATAAGAATATCATACTTTTTCTTGACAGTATGGAGAAGAAATTCAAAACCTCCAATAATGATAGTTGGAATTTTTCCAATAGAATTGATGCTATGAACTTGAGATTGTTTCCTCGGAAAGTGTACTGTATGCTCATTACCATTAACATGAAAAGTGACATTGCCTTTGTTGCAATCAATAACAGCCCCTGCAGTATTCAAAAAGGGTCTACCAAGGATAATCGACATACTATCGTCCTCGGGAATATCAAGAATAACAAAGTCCGTTAAGATAGTGACATTTGCAACCACAATAGGCACATCCTCACAAATACTGATAGGTATAGCAGTTGATTTATCAGCCATTTGCAAAGATATTTCAGTAGGTGTCAACTTATTCAATTCAAGTCTACGATATAAAGACAGAGGCATAACACTAACACCGGCTCCAAGATCACATAAAGCAGTTCTAACATAATTTCTTTTAATGGAGCATGGTATAGTTGGTACACTCGGATCTCCAAGTTTCTTTGGTATTCCACCTTTAAAAGTGTAATTAGCAAGCATGGTGGAAATTTCAGCTTCCGATATCTTTCTTTTATTTGTAATGATATCCTTCATATATTTAGCATAAGGATTTACTTTAAGCATATCAGTTAAGCACATACATAAGAAGATAGGTCTAATCATTTCAGCAAAGCGCTCATCATCTTTTGTCTTTGATGGTTTAGGAGGAAAGGGCATGGGTTTCTAAACCATAGAAGCATATTTGCTAACGAGTTTGAGTTCACCTTTAACTCTAGCCATATTATCGCTCACGCGTCCTATCTTGAAAGCATTATTCTTTAACTCTCTACCAACGTAAGCATTAAAACTTTCTTGTCTAGCCATAAAATCATCAAATTCATCTAAGCATGGGCTATGAAATTTAGTAGAGGGGGTTTCAATTTTATCATATCTATAGAGAGAATTTAATTTTACTACTTGTGTCGGGTTATCAAGACAATGTGGTTCTTCGACAGGCGGTATATTAAGACCATGTATTTCTTCAATAGGTGGTAAATTCTTAACATCTTCAGCTTTTATACCTTTTTCTTTCATTGATTTCTTTGCCTCTTGCATATCTTCAGGACTGACAAATAAAACACCTCTCTTCTTCGGAGTGGGTTTAGGAATAGGCTCAGGAGTTGGCTCAATTGGTTCAGGAATTGCCTCAGGAATTGGCTCAGGAAGAGTCCAATTATTTTCATTAGTCAACATATTATTCAATAGTAATTCAGCTTCATCGAGTGTTCTTTCCCTAAAAACACAACCAACACAACTATCCAAGTAGTCCTTGGAAGCATCGGTTAGTCCATTATAAAAGATATCAAGTATTTCATTTTTCTTAAGAGGATGATCAGGCAAAGCATTAAGTAATCGGAGAAGCCTCCCCCAAGCTTGTGGGAGACTCTCTTCTTCGATTTGCGCAAAATTATATATTTCCCGCAAGGCAGCTTGTTTCTTATGAGCAGGAAAATATTTAGCAGAGAAGTAATAAATCATATCCTGGGGACTACGCACACAACCAGGAGCAAGAGAATTATACCAAGTCTTAGCATCACCCTTTAATGAGAACGGAAATATCTTAAGGATATAATAATAGCGAGATTTATCATCATGAGTAAACAGGGTGGCTATATCATTCAACTTGGTAAGATGTGCCACAATAGTTTCAGATTCAAGGACATAAAAAGGATCAGATTCAACTAAAGTAGTAATTTCAGGATCAACAGAGAATTCATAATCCTTATCAGTAACACAGATCGGTGAAGTAGCAAAAGCAGGGTCAGGTTTCATTCTAGCATTAAGAGATTGTTGCTTCCATTTAGCTAATAACTTCTTAAGACCATATCTATCATTGCAAGCAAAGATAGCTCTAGCAGCTTCTTCATTCATAACATAACCCTCAGGAACAACAGGCAATTCATAAACACTGGGAGAATTTTCATCATCACTATCATCAATAATAGCATCTTCAATAATTTCATTCTCTCTAGCCCTAGCAAGTTGTTCATCAAGAAATTCACCTAATGGCAAAGTAGTATCACGCACAGAAGTAGTTTCATCATAAGTATCATGCATAGCTGAAGTGGCATCATCAATAACATGCGACATATCAGAATTCATAGCAGTAGCAGGTTTAGGTGTCGCAAGCTTACTAATAACGGAAGGAGAATCTAGTGCAGAGCTAGATGGCAGTTCCTTACCTCCCCTCGTAGTTGAGGGCAAAATCTTGGTTCTGTCGTCTTTCAAGTTCTTCATAGTGATCAACAGATATAAATCCCAAGTGACTTAGAGAATAGAGCTATGCTCCCCGGCAACAGCGCCAGAAATTAGTCTTGATAACCCACAAGTGTAGGGATCGCAATAGCTTTCGAGGGTAAAGTATTCAACCCAAATTTATTGATTTGACACAAGGGGAGCCAAAGAATATTATTGAGTATTAGCAGTTGAGTTGTCAATTCAACCGCACCTGGATAACTTAGTATCTGCAGCAAAGTATTTAGTAGCAAAGTAGTATGATAATAAAGGTAACGGTAGCAAAATAAATATTTTTGGGTTTTGTAGTGATTGTAACAATAGCAACGGAAAAGTAAATAAGCGAAACACAAGATGTGAAAAGCTCGTAGGAAATGGATCAGTGATGGATAATTATGTCGGATGTGATTCCTCATGTAATTGCTATAACATAGGGTGACACAGAACTAGCTCCAATTCATCAATGTAATGTAGGCATGTATTCCGAATGTAGTCATACGTGCTTATGGAAAAGAACTTGCATGACATCTTTTGTCCTACCCTCCCATGGCAGCGGGGTCCTAGCGGAAACTAAAGGATATTAAGGCCTCCTTTTAATAGAGAACCGGAACAAAGCATTAGCACATAGTGAATACATGAACTCCTCAAACTACGGTCATCACCGAGAAGTATCCCGATTATTGTCACTTCGGGGTTATCGGATCATAACAGATAATAGGTGACTATAGACTTGCAAGATAGGATCAAGAACACACATATATTCATGAAAACATAATAGTTTCAAATCTGAAATCATGGCACTCGGGCCCTAGTTACAAGCATTAAGCATAGCAAAGTCATAGAAACATCATTCTCAGAACATAGTGGATACTAGGGATCAAACCCTAACAAAACTAACTTTATTACATGGTAAATTTTATCCAACCCATCATTGTCCAGCAAGCCTACGATGGAATTACTCACGCACGGCGGTGAGCATCATGAAATTGGTGATGGAGGATGGTTGATGATGATGACGGCGATGAATCCCCCTCTCCGGAGCCCCGAACGGACTCCAGATCAGCCCTCCCGAGAGAGATAAGGGCTTGGCGGCGGCTCCGTATTGTAAAACGCGATGAAACTTTCTCTCTGATTTTTTTCTCCGCGAGATGGAATATATGGAGTTGGAGTTGAGGTCGACGGAGCCTTAGGGGGCCCATGATACAGGGGGCGCGCCAATGGGGTGGGCGCGCCCCCACCCTCGTGGACAGGGTGTGGGCCCCCTGGTCTTGATTCTTTCGCCAGTATTTTTTATATTTTCCAAAAAGTGCCTCCATGGATTTTCAGGACATTCCGAGAACTTTTGTTTTCTACACATAAAACAACATCACGACAGTTCTATTGAAAACAGCGTCAGTCCGGGTTAGTTTCATTCAAATCATGCAAGTTAGAGTCCAAAACAAGGGCAAAAGTTTTTTGGAAAAGTAGATACGTTGGAGACGTATCAGTGCATCATCACTTCTTCAATCCTTTTTCAACGGTGTTTCTCTTTAGTGGGCCCTAACCCACAGGTCTTTTCCTAGGATCTTACCTGACTCTTCTGATTCTTTCCGGAGTATTCTCAAATTCTTTTCTAAGTGTGACGTAAGAATAGATTCCATCAGTCACATGCCTTCTCCACGATCGCTTGTAATTCTTTCCATCTTTGGTTCAACCTTTTCCTCTTTCATTCTTCCGGAGTGTCTCAACAATTTTGGTGGTGTTTCTCGTTGGCATTCTCAACATTTGAAGACCAAAGAAGAGTTTCACTTAAGTCTTGCCCATTCTCGTGAAGATTCGTGGTTCTAGGTTCATGTTACCCTCTTAAATTATTCCGTTTGTCAGAAATTCCTTTTCTTACCCATCCGGAGTATGTCAGGAGTTGTTTTCCGTTTTGTTTTACCGGAGGCCATCATTCATGAAGAATTCTTCGTCCTCACGTTCCAGCTACTGTTATCCAGTTATCCCGACGCATCTGTCAAGTATTCTTTAATCAGTTTGCGATCTCTTCGTTCTCTTGTCTCTAAATACCCTCAAGTATATTTGTTCTTTTAATTCTTCCCGACGATTCATTCTCTTTTCTTTGTTCATTTTTATTTCTACGGTGGTTCATTCAAGATTCCTTTTCCTTTGTTGTCATATCACTTCAATCGTTCTTCCCAATTCTACCGGTGGTTCGTTGAAGATTGTCAAAGTTTTGCGCGATATCTCCCCTTGATATTTTTCAACGTAAATAAGTAGTATGCAAATCCATTTCTTCTCATCTATTTAATTGGCGGAGGATAAGCATAACATAATTCTTATTCTTATTTCATCAAGTTGGGTAATTCCTTCCTTCGGAGTTTGTTCATGATGGATAATCTCTCGGTTCTAAGTTGTTCATCTTTTCCGGAGTTCCAAGTTTTTCTCGCTTGTCTCGTCGTGAAGCTCCATCTAAATCACTGCAAGGCTTTAATCTTTTTCATTTCATCCTTCAATTCTATCTCATCATCCTTTTGTTACGGAGTTCTTCACAGGGGTTCAAGTATCTTTCCTCTTGCGTCTCGAAGTGCAATTAATTCTCCATATTCTTTTTAAGTGGAGTTTTGCATTTCTTTGTTCTTCTCAGATATTCAAGCATTTCGTTGCGGCATAATTTCACCTCAAGTTTTGAGATGTTTTTCTATAAGTCCACACAAGCTTATTCGTTTTTTTTTATTTTCCAACAACTCCGTTCAATACTTCCTTCTAAGGATGCTATCGAATTCATTCGTGGTGGAAGTTGTCGTTCTCTTATCCATTCTTTTCATTCCATTCTTTCAATTCTTCCGGAGGCATTGCATTGTTCATCTCGTCAAGTGTCATCCCATCTTGTGAAGTTCATGTTCTATTCCTTCCATTTTTAGCTAGAGTGCTTCCCAAATTCTTTCATTCTTATTCCTTTCTACCTTCTTCTAACTGAAGTGGTTTCACAATCTGTCTTATTCAATGAGATTTTGATTCTCGTCATATCCGTCGTTCCTCTTTTCTACCAGGATGCTCTCGACTTCGTTCATCTTCTCTCTTGCGTTCTCACTTCACCTCATCCTCTTTTCTTCCGTCTCGTTCCTAAGATCTCGGGACGAGATCTTCTGTTAGTTGAGGAGAGTTGTAATGCCCCGAGACCAATGCACCAGGTGTCATCAAGTTATTAGCCATTGTTGCCATGTCTTTCGCTTGCGTGCTACTTTTTGCCATGTCATCAGGTGCATTTCATTTGCATGTTTTCAAAACTTGCATCCGTTTGGGTCTCCCAGTTCTCTCCGTTGTCCGTTCTGAGCCTAGCCACACTCGCACGCGCCCGTCGCGCCTCCCAGTTTTTGTGTTGTGAGTGGGAGAAAAATGTTCTCAGAATGGACTGGGAGTTGTCGAACAGTCTTGGTATATCACCGGTAGACCGCCTGTCAAATTTCGTTCCATTTGGAGGTCGTTTGATGCCCCAGCGGTTAACCACGTTAACCGCCGGACCCCTTTCTCTTTGCAGCCCAGCACCCCTACAGAACAGCCCACCAGCCCATTTAAACCCCTCCATGCTCTTCGCCGTTGGATCATGATCGTGTGGGCGAAAATCGCTCCTCCATAGCCGTCTCCTAGCTCCCTCTACCTATAAAAACGTCCCCCCCTTCCAAATTTCAGGCAAAAACCCTAGCCTCCTCCTCCTCCCGCGTCGGACACACCACCCCCACCGCTAGAAATGTCCGCCACTGCCGCCGAGCCAATCCCACCTTGCCACGTGCCCCCATCGACTCCCCCCATTGTGTAGCCCATGGGGCCCAGATCCGGCCCACCGGGCCCGGATCCCGCGCCGCCGCCCGAGTGCCCCGCACCCAGCGCCGCTCGGCTCCCTTCGCCTCACCACCGGAGTGTGCCTCCGCCGCCGTCTCCCTCGCTGGAGCGCAACTCCGCCTCGCCTCCACCTCGTTGCCTTCGGCCGTTCCGCCCCAAGCCGCACCTCTCGCGCGCCCGCCACCGCCGCCAGCAACCGCTCCGCTCGCCGCCGCGCTCGCTCGCCGACATCACCCATGTCCTGCGCCCCCGCGTCCGTGCACCGCTGCTGCCGTGCTTGTCCGCCTTCGTCGGCGCCTCCCCGCACCTCCCCATCTACACCGAGCCCCGTGCCCGCCTGGCCGCCACCGGATCTGGCCGGATCTGGGCAACCGCCGCCGGGATCCGCCTCGCCCCACACTCCGGTGTCATTCTCTACCTCGCCTCGGCGTCGTCCTCGCCACCGCCACCGCGTTGACCTCGACCTGGACGGGCTTGTCCCAGTCCGGCCCCGTCCCGCCAACCAAACGGCCCCATTGTACCACTCCGTCCCTGTACCACTTCGTCCCCAGGGTAAAATTTCGTTGAATTTTTAACATCATGACGCATTGTCGTGATGAGCATAACTTTGTGCATGTTGCTCCATTTTGCGTGTATGATATGTAAAAATGTTCATCTCAGAGTGCTCTAAGTGATGGTTGCACTTGCATTCATGTTAGTGTTCATCTTGATGCCTTAATCTTTGTTGCAAAACTGCTAAGTGATATAACTGCTGAAATCTACTGTCTGTTAACATCATGTATGCATCTTGTGAGTGTTGTAACTCTGTCTCTATTGATCCTATGGTGATGATCTTAATATGCAAATGTTCAGCTCAGAGTGCTCTACATGTTGGTGTGCTTTGAATTCATGTTAGTGTGCATCTTGACATGTTAATCCTTGTTGCAAAAGTGTTTGCTGCTGTTAAATGCTGGAAACTGTTATAACTTGCCTATTTGTCTTTTTTATATCTTTTTGTGCAATTTTCTTTTGAGCATCATGTCCACATGTTTTAGGAGCATAATCATGTCATCTATGCATTGGTATAACTCACATGTCATGATATGCCTTTTGGTGGGTACATCAAGCTTGTGAAGTGGGCTACTTGCTGTTAGTGTTCTGCTAAGTCTGAATCTGTTATATTATGTTGCTATGTTTGCTTGATGCTACCATCAAATCCGTGCATAATCTGGAGATGCTTAGTTGACATTTTTTGATGCCCATGTTATTCTATATCATGACATGCCATTTGATGCCTCATATAAGTCCTATAGCATATGTTTTCGTTGCCATGAACATGCCTAAATGATGTTCCAGTTTTATGTTAACTTCATGATGCCATGTTGTGAGCTCCAATTACTTGTTTTGAAGTATGCTATGATTAATTTGTTCACATGCCAAATTTGATAATTTTGGAATTCATATGACCTATTGATACGTCTCCAACGTATCTATAATTTTTTATTGTTCCATGCTATTATATTATATGTTTTGGATGTTTAATGGGCTTTAATATGCTCTTTTATATTATTTTTGGGACTAACCTATTAACTGGAGGCCTAGTGCTAGTTTCTGTTTTTTCCTTATTTTAGAGTTTTGCAGAAAAGGAATACCAAACGGAGTCCAAATGGAATGAAACCTTCGCGATGATCTTTCTTGGACAGAAAGCAATCCAGAACACTTGGAGTTGAAGTCAAAAACGACACGAGGCGTCCACGAGGCAGGAGGGAGCGCCCCCACCATCGTGGGCCCCTCATAGCTCCACCTACGTACTTCTTTCACCTATATATACTCTTATACCCTAGAAAAATCAGGGGGAGCCACGAAACCGCTTCTCCACCGCCGCAACCTTCTGTACCCATGAGATCCCATCTTGGGGCCTTTTCCGGTGATCTGCCGGAGGGGGAATCGATCACAGAGGGCTTCTACATCAACACCATTGCCTCTCTGATGAAGTGTGAGTAGTTTACCATAGACCTTCGGGTCCGTAGTTATTAGCTAGATGGCTTCTTCTCTCTCTTTGATTCTCTATACAAAGTTCTCCTCGATGTTCTTGGAGATCTATTCGATGTAATACTCTTTTGCAGTGTGTTTGCCGAGATCCGATGAATTGTGGATTTATGAAAAAGATTATCTATGAATATTATTTGGTTCTTCTCTAAATTATTATATGCATGATTTGATATCTTTGCAACTCTCTTCGAATTATTGGTTTAGTTTGGCCTACTAGATTGATCTTTCTTGCCATGGGAGAAGTGCTTAGCTTTGGGTTCAATCTTGCGGTGTCCTTTCCCAGTCATAGTAGGGGCAGCAAGGCACGTATTGTATTGTTGCCATCGAGGATAAAAAAGATGGGGTTTATATCATATTGCTTGAGTTTATCCCTCTACATCATGTCATCTTGCTTAATGCATTACTCTGTTCTTATGAACTTAATACTCTAGATGCATGCTGGATAGCGGTCGATGTGTGGAGTAATAGTAGTAGATGCAGAATTGTTTTGGTCTACTTGACACGGACGTGATGCCTATGTTCATGATCATTGCCTTAGATATCTTCATAACTATGCGCTTTTCTATCAATTGCTCGGCAATAATTTGTTCACCCACCGTAATACATGCTATCTTGAGAGAAGCCACTAGTGAAACCTATGGCCCCCGGGTCTCTTTTCTATTATATTACATCTCTTTTCCATTATATCGCATCTCGTTTACTATTTTGCAATCTTTACTTTCCAATCTATACAACAAAAATACCAAAAATATTTACTTTACTATCTTTATTAGATCTCACTTTTGCGAGTGACTGTGAGGGGATTGACAACCCCTTTATCGCGTTGGTTGCAAGGTTCTTGATTGTTTGTGCAGGTACAAGGTGACTTGCGCGTCGTCTCCTACTGGATTGATACCTTGGTTCTCAAAAATGAGGGAAATACTTATGCTGCTCTATTGGATCACCCTTTCCTTTTCAAGGGAAAAACCAACGCAAGCTCAAGAGGTAGCACCTCTGTTCCAGGCTTGCAAACATGCTATGATAATGTTGTTGTTTTACACTTGCTGAAACTGTTATGACATTCAAACTTGTCTTGATGGTTCCCACTAATCCATGAGTCATATGCATATGATGCCTTGATGATATTTTATCTTTGTTATGTGTACTTTGATTACATGCCCTTGGTTGCTATGTATAGTTGTTGTAGCATCTTTGTTTCTTGCCTCCAACATGTCATCATATTAACTCTGCTCGTGCATATGCCCTGTTTTTCACTATCATGAATCTGTGTTACCAAGTTGCTTTTTACATTGATCATATTGGATTAATCTTGATGCCTATAAACCTGAACCTTAATGGCATTTGAAGCATGTTATCTGTAGTTTAAGTGCATATCAAGTTTGAGCTCATATGTTTCCTGTAGCATGTTGTTTTGATGATTGCAAAGTGTCTAGTTGCTGTTTTGGGCAGATTGTTGATATAACTTGTTTGGAGTGTATGTGTTGCACCATTACTCTGTTTTGAGCATGCTCTATATGAAGCTTGCCTAGAATTGCATGTAGTTTCATATTATCTTGTTGGATCCTTGTTTCAAGTGTGTTTGCTTGATGTTTGAATGCTTTTTGCATCAATGCCGTGTTTAACTTGTTTTGCTCATATCTTCTAGGCCGTAGCTCCAAATTAAAGGAACTTTATATACCACTTGACTAGAAAATTGTGTAGATCATCATGGTGCACTTTAAATTTCTGTTTAACAACTTCAACTTAATGTTTTGTTCAGATCTGGACCAACTTTGAAATTTGCATATGAGGACTTACCGGAATTGTTATATGTTGTTTCTGGCCTCATTTAAACTTGCTTTGATGTGTGGTCTTGTATGCATCATCTCTTGCCATGAGTAGCATCAGTAGCCTTGTCATGCATCATACTTTTTTGAGCATCATGTCATGTTTATGTGTTGGGTGTTTACTATGTTGTTCGCTTCTTTCCGGTTGTGCTCCTTCTCGATAGTTCCTGTTTCGTTGTGATCGTGAGGATTCATTCGACTACGCTTGGCTCGTCTACACCTGTTCGTCTTCTTCATGGACTCGATCTTCTTACTAGCGGGATTTTAAGGCAACATGACCGTTACCCTAGATCTCACTACTATCATTGCTATGTTAGTTGTTTTGATGCTATCGCTATGTCTCGCTTCCTACCACTTGTTTATCAAGCCTCCCTATATGCCATGAAACAACCTCTAAATACGAGTTGCTTGGAGCTTGTAGATCTGAGATATATCAGCTCACAGGATGTCTTAATATTTCTACAGGAAACCTTAATGAGTTTGAGAATTGCACACAATTTGTACAAAAACTACTCAGATGCCCTTCGATCCCATATCTAATGACCTCGAAGCTCATATCACCATAGCATCTAAGATGAAGGAGGACCTCATATTCTCTTGTATGTAAGAATATCATGTGCTACCACACCTTAGATGCTTTGGTGATACAAGCTCTTCAAAGCCGTTGGATTTGTGATCCAACAACTCCTTGGTGGTTCGAATGTTTTTTTGCAGAAAAGCCCCCAAAGAGTTCGGCCACTGCTTACAAGCACAAAGACTGCTCAAATGCCATTGGATCTCAGATCGAACGACCTCGAAGCTCGTATCACCGTAGCATCCAAGCTGCCAGAACACCTGATGTTTTCTCGCACGGGAGAATATGAGGTGCTCCCGCATCGTAGATTCTATGGTGATACGAGTTCCTGGAGATATAAGGGCTCATAGTAGGAGGTTTGAATGTTTTTGCAATATACGCCTGAGAGAGTTTGGGAATTGCGCAGAAAGTACAAGTACTACGGGTGTGGCATCTGATCACACATCATACGACCTAGATGCTCGTATCACCGTAGCGGCTAATTGAGCTACAGGGAGCACCTAATATGAGCAACTGGGAGCCGTTGGATCCAAGATGCAGCGGCACACACGAGGCATGAATGTTTTATTTGCAAAAAAACCTTGGAGAGTTTGAAAATTGCGCATAATTACAAAGACTACTCCCAAGCCATTGGATCTCAGTTCCAACAACGTAAAAAATCGTATCACCATAGCATCTAAGCTGCGGGGTGGATGTGATATTCTATGCCACTATCATTTTTGTTCCTAAACTTGCAAAATAAGTGTAACTCGTGTTGTTACTTGTCTAACTGTGGAAAGTGTTTGTGCAAAAAAAACATCGTACACTGAAATATTGGAACGACGCACGGGGGTTCCACTTGTCATTGATCAAATTTGGACCTAAAACTAACAAATCTGAAAGACGAGATTCGAACTAGCAACCTGGACTACAAAGCATAAGTCGATAGTCTAAAACAACAACGGTTGTTAGCTTTGTCCCATAACTTGATTTTATACAGTATTACGTTGAGTAGAGTAGAGGGAGTGGCTCATCAACACGTGCTTGACCGTTGACTCACTTACTGGTGGGTCCCATGTCTGCGATCTCTCTCTCCTCTCCATTGTCTCCTTTAGACGCATGGGCACACACGAAGAGCAGCGTGAGCTTGCCGTGGTGTTACTATAACTAAAAAAAGCTTGGAAAATAGAAGGATCACCTAGAACAAGAGGCGTTGTGCCTGGTCGAGACGGAGCTAACCACACCTATTCTTCGTGCCATGTTAGCATGATGAAGCTGTGTGGGTAGTGGGGTGTTTTCGACCGACTGGCTGGGTCCCGAGGTCGAACCATAGGTAGTACGTATGATACAGTATATTTTTACACGCACATTTTTCCTCTGTGTCGAGACGTGGCATAGCCTACCGCGCAGTTTCGGGGTCCTCCCGGGTGGTTCACGCATAT